>NC_140611.1:19231752-19359252 GCF_057381915.1 Diplotaxodon limnothrissa
TTAGCCAGATCTCAACCCAGTCAAACATCTGTGGGAAGGAAATGTGCTGTACAAACATGTCTGATCGGTGGAAGCCCCACCTCACAACTTAGAAGACTTAAAGGATCTGTTGTTAACTTCCTGGTGCAAGATGCCACAGCAGACCTTCCGGTGGTGTCTAACTGAATACATATCTTAAAGGTTTAGGGCTGTAGTAGCAAAAGCAAACACAATATTAGGCAGATCTTCATGTTATGTGTGTATGTGTGTTTAATGTTTCCTAAGTAAATATATTTCCAAAGATCCAATTTGAAATTCTCAACAGATGTCCATTAATTGTTATGTGTAATAATGAGAATATTGTCTCTGGTCAAGTGAGACCAAAATTGAACTCTTTAGATTCCAGAATACACACACCATGTTTGGAGGTCAAAATGCGCTGCATATCACCCCTAAAACACCATTCCAACAGTGAGTTTAGAGGTGGGTACATAATGGTGTGGGGGTTTATTTCAGCATACGGCACTGGCACGCTTCATATGACCGAAGGAAGGATGAATGCGAAAATGTGGCGAGGAACTAATAAAAAACTGCTGCCACCTACCAGGATGATGAAGATGAAACGAGGGTGCACGTTTCAGCAAGCCAATGACCCCAATTGTCATTTCTCATTATTACACATAACTTAATTTCAAATCTAAATCTACGGTTTGATTTCTTTGCATGTGTGGACTGGAATGGTTGTTGACCAACATCTGGTGATTACCTTTAGAAACACATTTACTTAGAAAATTGATGATGTGTTCAACAATTATTTGAACCACTCTGTACATTAAAATAATGCACATGAACAAAACTTTGGTAATACCAAAAGATGAGAATTAACAATCATTGTGCCAAAGTCTTTGGAAATCAGAGTAAAACATGTTTTGTAGGAATTAAAAAAAAAAAAAAAAGCAGGAAAGCAAATCTTCAGTATTTGAAGAGTTTGTGTTTTAGAAAAATATATGAGTTCTTATGAACCCAAACAAAAATGTGTTTGAAACTGACGGATGGATTCACACATCACATTTAACAATATATCCACTATCATCACTATTTCTGGCTTTTTTTCCTCTCGGGGCAAATATAAGATAAAAGCATGTCTATCATTTGCTTGACGATAGGTGGAGGAGGATGGAGGGCATGAGGTAAATGGTGAGCTAAAGTCATTTGCCAGGCATCCACCACCAGAACGTTCAGCCCCTTGAACATGGTCCTGAGCACCTGATCGAGCTGCTGGGAGTACCAGTCGCTGTTGTAAAGGCTCACCTCCTGATCCAGGGCTTGAAGATTGGCTGAGCGGATCACTATTAGCGTCCCTGGCGCTCGGTCTATAAGTCTCACCAGTGCCTGTCGAATGTGCCGAAGACGCCGTATGTATATGTCCACAGGAAAGGTGCTGAAGTGGGACCAGATGCTGAGGACCACAACCACGTTAGGGCCCCCAGAGAGGCCGTCAAGCTCATTCGAAACGTACCGCAACTCGCTGGACATGACGGTAGAGAAGCGGATTGGAGGGCCGTGGCAGCGGTACTTCAAGAGAATATTATGTGTGCTGTCCACCGCCATGAGCGGTCCGACCTTTTTGGGATTGTATAGGTTGAACTCCTTTAATTCTGGATGAGATGGAATAAATGAAAGTTACAGTGGGTAGTGTAAGTGTCTATAAAATGAAATAAAAGGACAAAACCGCTCACCTGGTACAAAACCAATGAGATACTCGAACCACTGTCTCACAGTAGAGTCTCCGTACATGTTGATCACCTTGTTCTTCAAACACTGTACAGCTGCTGATGATTTGTTGAACTGACGCATTGTAAATCCATCTAATGGCCTCCAGGAGTCCATGTAGTAATATCCAGATGTTTCTAGCTGAATATGTTCTGGTTTAGCTGTGCTGTTTTCTTCCTCCACTTTATCTGAGAGGAAGTAAAGAATGCTGAAGACAAAATTCATTTTTAGATCACAGCAGGTGCTACAAATGTTCCTCTCCCACAGTACCGTACCTTTCTGTGGCAGCACGTTGATTTTATCAGGTCCTGAAGCGTGTATGTAAACTTTGAGATTTACACCACTAGGACAGATGGAAAAAAATGAATGTTAAAAAATAATGTCACATTTCCTACTAATATCTTGGTCGAGTTGCTAAGGCATAAACTCATCTTTAAAAGTCAGATAACAACTGAGTGCTGTTTTAGCTATTTTCGTATGTATAGATATACCAGAGAACTATTATCAGATCACCAATAACAAATCTGCTGCAAGATTTGAGCTGCTAATGATGTCACCAGGGGGGAGGTAATGGTGCGCATTTCCACAATATTAAGGCCTTATTTTTAAACAGCTGGCACTAATGTGTTGCCCATCTTACACACAATGTGTGCAGCATGGGAAGAAAATAATCTATACTGCAGATGGTTTTATTTTAATGGTTTCTGACTGCAGACACTCATTGTTTGTGGGTTTTTTATGAATTAAGAAAAATAGGAAATCTCACCACACTTATCCTTTAACAGTAGATACAGTAAATAAGCATCCAAATCCTACAAAGCATACAAACCTTTTGAATAACAGCGCTTCCTTGTTGGTGATGAGGTTTTTCAAGTAGCCTCCCTTAGCATGGTTGATTCTGGTGTCACAGCTGAGCACCTTGGGCTTGTAGCAGTACCAGGGCTCGCCTGTGTGAAGGTCTGTGTAGTTGCAAAGAGGCTGATGGTTGGTAGGCAAGCACAGGTTGCACACAGTAGTTTCTGACAAAAGGCCTAAACGGAACACGCTCTTAAAAAACACCCGATCGGCCCGTTCCTCCCTGAGTCGTCGCAGCACAGCGACGGCCTCACTGGAGTGCACCAACATGACTTCAACCTGTGCAGAGCCCACCCACAGGAGTGGGAACAGAGCAGAATACAATCCATTCTTGTGGTCAACCACCTGCCCAACCACGGCCGCTCCAAGCTCCGGAGAGTGCAGCCTGGCCAGAAGGAAATCCCCGCCGTAGCGTTTAGGGCGACCCTGGAAGTCGTGCATCTGGATGAGGGCCTCTAGCTGATCGCCCACGTGCCACTCCCTTCCTTCTTTAGTGGGAAGTATTGCGAACAGGCTGTGGACAGGGTCGCTCGTCTGCCTCAGGGTGGTTGGTCCAGAGTGAGGCGGAGGGCTGGGCCAGCTGATGAGTTCCAACAGGTACCGCTCCTCAAGTTCATCCTCAGGGGAGGGTTTCTGGCCCACATGGGTACAGTAGGTGTGGTTGTGATAGAAAGGAGACACACTGAGGGATGAATGGATCCTGCTCTGCAGTTGGTAGAAAGATGAAATCGCTTGGCAGTTCCACTTCTGAAAAGAAGAAGGGTAACTGAATGAATTTTAGAGGATACCACACTATGGGTTGTAGAATATTGCAGGAATAATTCAAGAGGAACTGCACAGATGCCAAGATAAAGATCACTGGTTAGAAGAAGTCCTACTCAGCCTGTGAAAGCAGTTTGATGTGGACAGGACTGAGAATAACAGAGCTGAAGGTTGCTCATAGGCAAATAATTTCCACATACTCAATATTACATTTTGGGAAACGTAAGATCGGGTATGATTGGAGCTCTTTACGACCCTTACAAAGGACTAAAATACAAAATATCTTAACTTTTGCTGCCATTAAATTGACTTGCCAACTTCTAATAACCATGCTTCAATCCTCTTAATCCATGAACCAAGCAGCAACATGAAAAATTAAGCCATTAGTGCCAAAAATCTAAGTTTCTCCATCCCCACAGACCCCCAGAGCAAAATGACCAACAAGTGAAAGTTGCTATTACATTCATGTGTTTTGTTTGTTTGTTTGTTTTTTATGTTCACACATATGGATTTTGTTAAAGCTTAAAGATTTGACCCCTACTAATTAAAGTCCACACATTTGACTGCTCAGCTGAGTTTGTACTACTGGTTCCCCCTTCTGGCAAAAGACAAGGCCTGCTGTATGTTGCAGCTTGTCCACGAATTCCAATGAGAAGTGTGTGAATTTCCGATATTTTATTACTCTTGGCACAAATTAGCAGGAATGTGTGTCTGTGCAATCCAGCTGTGGTTTATGTATGCAGCTTGCTAAACTTAGCTGATAACAGATCATTCAGGGTGACCTGAATGCTTCTTATAAGGGATTATATGCAAACTTTTAAGAGTGCAGCTCTGTTTCCTTCAGTAACTCAGGAAGGTCCCTTGTGGTTCAAAAAAGATCACAGAAACAAAAAGTGACAGGCCACAGAGTTGCAAAGCAGGGTCAAAGCGTGCTGACCCAGATAAAAGTCACCAGAGCACTGCAGACTCAAGCACAAAAATTGTGCCCCACAACCATTATGGTATTATGGCAGCTCCTTAATGCATACCCAATCCACTATTTTTGTCCATATACTCTGTTTTAGGAGTTCCCGACTGATTTCTGCAATAATATAAAAACAATGAAAAATTTGCCTGCTATGTGAATAAATCAAAAATCTTTTGAGACTTTTCATAACTGTCAAAAATGAAAAGAAAAAGCATGAGTTAAAGCTCACGGGTAGTTTCACTTCTCTCCTCACCTCTACTGTGTGGATGTTCCGCAGCAGGAAGATGATGCCAGACAGTGTGAGGAAGAGGAAAATCGGGGTATATTTGGACAGATTATGGCACATGGTGACCCTCTTCTAAATCCCATGATCACACTCTGCTGTCACCAGGACGACATAATGTCATTCCAACCTGCTGTCAACGAGAAGGACATTTTATATATATGTGTGTGTGTGTGTGTGTGTGTGTGTGTGTGTGTGTGTGTGTGTGTGTGTGTGTGTGACAGATGTTCTGTTCTTCGTTATGCAGTTAACCATCTTCTCTGTGTGTCATACAGAAGTAAATAAAAATATAAGAATTCCTTTTTCAAAACAGCATGAAAAAAGCATTTGTCCCCTTCCTGATTTCTTTTTTTGTGGCATATTTATCACACTTACATGTTTTAGATCAGAAAAAAGTAATATTAGACAAAGATATCAGTCCTGCGACTGACTGGTGACCTGCACAGGAGGTGTCCTGCCCTATGACATCTGGGATATCCTCCAGTCCTCCTTGACCCTGATAAGGATAAGCTGAAGAGAAAGGATGCATGGATGGACAAAGATACCTCGAATAAATGCAAAATGCACAAAAGTATTAAGGGACAAAAGCTATTCAAACCTATCTGGCCCTATGTAATATTGTAATAACTGGCAGTGAGTCTTTCACTGTGGAGGAATTTTGGTCCACTCTTGTTAAACTTTAGTTTTAGGGTTGAACTGAAGGCTCGACATTCACTTTCAGGATGTTCTGGTAGAGAGCAAAATTCCATCTGTGAAGGCATGTCATCCAGATCCAGAAGAAACAAAGCAACCCCAGACCATCACACAACTAGCATTACCATGTTTGACTGCTGGCAGTGTTGGGGAGTAACGGAATACGTGTACCGGCGTTACGTATTTCAAAATATGAGTAACTGTATTCCGTTACAGTTACCGTTTAAAGAGGCGGTATTCAGAATACGATTACTTTGTTAAAATAAAGGGATTACACAGCGTTCTTTTCCTGTTTCATATGTTAGGCTATGCCCACTCTATTTTTGGTAACTCCACGCCGGTGGAAACCCAAACAAAACGAGGCTCTTTGTTTCAATCTCGCGGCCCACGTCATCTCTGCTTGCTTACATATTTCCCATTCTTTAGATAGTTGTTGGAGGTGATCGCTGTTTTGTCAGATGACTTTGGGGCCAGTCAGTACCATCATGTCAGCCCTCAAAAGCACACAAAAGTTAGTCTTTTTTGTCCCGGTCTTGGTCTCGGTCTTGGTCTCGTCTCGACTTGGTCTTGGTCTCGATACCCTCTGGTCTTGGTCTTGTCTTGGTCTCGGATTAGGCAGTCTTGACTACAAGTCTAACAAAAAGTAAAGCTATTTTACGACTCCGACACGAATTACATATTATCCAGGGGTCCCTTTACCACGGTTCGGAGCCGCGGAACAGTTTTCTATACAAGATCGCTGCAAAAAGTGCAGCCTTACCTAATGTCCATCCTACTGTTACTCATCTAGTTGGTATTGGCGAGTAACCTTCAGTAATAGTAATAAATCACAGAGCAAAAACACATTCATGTAGTTGCAAAAAGTTTGATAATATGTTAAGTAATGTTATATACCTATGTGGTATGTGACTTTTGTTGCCATGATGCCAGGTCTCTCTTGGAAATGAGATTTTTAATCTCAATGAGATTTTTTACCTGGATCAATAAAGGATTAATAAAATAATAAAAGTAATCCAAAGTATTCAGAATACGTTACTCAATGAGAGTACATTACAAAATACATTTTGGGGCATGTATTCTGTAATCTGTAGTGGAATACATTTTAAAAGTAACCTTCCTAACACTGACTGCTGGTATGATGTTCTTTTTATGAAATGCTATAGTTTTTCACTGTGGTTTCCACTGTGGGGCAGAAAACTCCAGCATATTCTGTTCTCTTCTAATCAGACAAATAAGACAATAACTCTCTGTGAACAGTATTTCTTATAACTCAGCAGTATAATGCATCATAAAACAATGTCATTCATTCACAACAAGTCAGCAGTTTAATGTCATGCAAATCAGTTTAACTAATGCAATAGTTATCAGCTTCTTCTAATTCAGGAGAATAATGCAAACTAATCTACATAATAATTCACAATCTTTAATTCGGGGTATAACATGGCATAAAATAACACTACAATCCAACAATGGCAAAAGATGCAACACTGTAACACTGTAACAAAGTCAAACCAGGATGCATGTGTGGGAATAAAGAAAAATATTTTACTGCTACATATAGCTTTCATCATTATCATTGCATTAAAACGTTCATTAAAGCTACTGGCATTACATTAAAACTTCTATTACAGGTGCGGCTATAACCATTTTATACACACATTGCAGATGTGCTCATGAAGAGTTGATGCTCAGTCTATTTAAGGGTTTTAAGCTAAGTTTGGCGCGATGTCGCGACGATTCCTGGTGTAAGTGACTTGGAGCAACAGAAGGTTAAAAAGGCATACATGCTCACAAACACAAATGATTTAAAGATAGGCCTGGAATTCATTTAGCTTCTTACCGCATTTGAGTTTGCCTAGTAACAGGTGACAGAAGAAGAGTCAAGAAGAGTGCAAGCCCACAGGAACCATCTGGAGGGTGAAACAAATTGCCATGTATGGAAGAACGTGATAGAAAAAGGAACTTCTCTGTCTATAATCCAGTTTTGAGTTCCCTCCCCAGACGCCTTAACGCCCACTCACATCCTGGGCCATCTGATCTCAGGAATTCGCATGATAAGGTGGGGCCAGGTTTCACAATGAACTCACCGGAAACTCTGGCTGATTGGGACCCACACCCAGTTTCACACCTTGGCTCAGGCGATTAGAGGATCATCAGGGGTCCTTTTGTCCCTCTGTGGGGGGATACTCCCACTAGGTTTATATCTGGGACTCTCCACCATTTGACCTTAGAACTGAAGAAGCTTCTCGGATGAGAGGTGAAACGTCTTCAAGTAACTTAAAGAAGTCCAGACGCTTTTCTTTGCAAGCTCCTTTGACTACGATGACCTGGATGACTGAGAACCTTCACAGACAACTTCTCTGTCTGTTTTTAGCTTTTTAATTGACCATTTACTGTAACTGATGCATGTCATATTCTTGTTAACGCATGAAGGGGCAGAACCCTGATGAATTAAAAGCAGTCTGAAGTGTATTTTTGGGTGAAGATCTATGCTGATGTGTTGCAGTGTACATCTTCCCACGCGTGTGTTCAATAAAATCAATGTTTGACTGCACTCTTCTGGGCCAGTGTTGGTTTGTTCTTATCCTCAATATTTAGAATTTGGGACACATGCTTAATGCATGCTCAATCATCCAGGTAAGTAAATCCCTCAAAGTTGATTCTGTTCATCCGAATGTAGCTTTTTCAGTGGGATAAACATTTCGTCACTCATCCAAGTGACTTCTTCAGTCTCAGCTTACTGGAGGTTTCCCCAATCTTATAAACAGTACATTTGCACAATGACTGAAACTAGCAACACTGAAGGAACAATGGGCTGGGAGGTCAGTTCCTTTATCATTAATATGCAAATTCCCATGACCATTGATCAACAACCACTGATCAATGGTCATGAGTACTATTCACAGGGGGTTCGGGAATGACTGCAATCACAGCATTGTAAGAGGGTGAAATTAAACCAGGAAATCAAACCGACAAAGTGTATCAAGAAACCAGCAACTCTAGAAAGGAAGCCCTTCAAAAAGAGACCTTTAGAGTCTATCAAAACTAGAAACAAAACCAAAATACTACAGTAAAACTAAAGCTCATTATATTATAAAATAGAAAATACAAGACCACAAAAATAACAACTTACAACAAAGAAAACCACGAAGTAGAAACTTCAACATCCAGTTAGCAGCAGTCAGAATTTGGCGTAATAATATGGCTGCCATGGCAGAAGTGAGGCCAACTGACAGCCAATTGAAAAGCTTCACGCAAAACTTTAAGACGTTTCATCCAATCTCTCTCTCTCTCTTTCTTAAAATCTATGTTTCTTAACATAAACATAGATTTTAAAAAATGGATGCTAATCTGTTGACAGAACAATAGCTGTGAATTAGTCCACATCAAGGTTATTGCTCTTTTTAACCTAAAAAAAAAATACAACCCACATTTCTGCGCTGACATGAGCACTTCTAGCAGATAAGGCGTCCTGTCTCTCTGTAGTAATAGTCGGTGATAATGATTAGCGGCTCTTATTCTGGGTTAGGATGAAGCTCATCTCCATCTTGTAAGAGATGGAAATTTCTGTTTATATTATTCCTATTATTCAGCAGCTTTTGTCACACGAACCGCTGCGACGACGCCAACAAAGACACCGCAGATTTCCGCATATTCAGAACAAATGTTTGCTCATTTGTGCGCGCCGTACTTACACGTTACAGAGCCCCACCATGTCCGATCCCTGAAGCAGGATGAGGAGGATGGTAGCAGAAGAGCAATGTGGGCTTTAAGATAAGGCGATTTCCACTGGTCATCGCTCACGAGAGGGGAGGAGGATAGTATGTCCACGGTGGGTTGAGCTGTTACAGCGGATGCGCTTTCTGGCGTAACCCCACAGAGAACCAGGCTGGAATCGAACAGGTCACCTTACGCTTGGCAAATAAATAAATAAATAAAATCAATTAATTTATTTTTCCCACCCATCATGATGAGGGTGGGAAAAAAGAAATTGCAGTGGATTGGGTGACTGAGTGGGTGCTACTGCGTCCCCAGGTGGCCACTCGGTATACTTCAGCTGTTCCTTTGTAACAGCAACAATAACAGTGATACAAAGAGAAGAAGAAGAGTAAGAAAATTAGTTTTGTGACGCAGAAAAAAAATCAGCACTTCCTGTGTGTCTTGGTTCTGGTTCTTTGACTCAGTGTTTTGTGTTTTTTGGACTTTTGAATCGTAATTCATTGTTGTTTTGATTTTGAGAAGTGGGCTTGGTTTCTAGACTCTGTTTGCCCCCGTTGTATCATTTGAGCCCACAAGTTCAGCCCTCCTTGGGGTTATTTACTTCATGTTCCCTCAATGTTGTCTCTGTGTTTCATGTTTTGTTTATTTCCATTCACTCTCTCACTGTGCTACACACAATGTGTCCTGACATCCTGCCCAGTGACCCAGCTTTCAAAGTAATTAGCAGTCAGTCCACGGATTTCAAAGGATGTGAGTGTGAAAACTGGACCACGGAGCAATAGAAGAAGGTGGCCTGGTCTGATGAATCGTGGATGGCTGGGTGTCACTTACCTGGGAACACGTCAAGCTTGCAGAGGCAGTGTGATGCTTTGGGCCGTGTCCTGCTGGGAAACCTTGGTTCCTGACATCCATGTGCATGTTACTTTGACATCACCTATCTAAGTGTGGTAACAAACAATGCACATCCTTTTATGGAAACTATATTCCTTGTTTGCTGTGGCCTCTTTCATCAGGGTACTCATCAGTGGTTTGATGAGCACAACAATGAGTTTAAGGCGCTGACTTGGCCTACATATTTCCCAAACCTCAATCCAATCAAACATCTGTGGGATTTGCTGGGCAAACAAGTCAGATCCACAAAGGACACACCTTGCATCTTACAAGTTTTAAAGGATCTGTTGCTAACATTTCAGTGCCGGATACTCAAACACACTGGCCAGGGTCTGGTGGAAAGACCCAGGGTCAGGGCTATTTTGGCAACACAATATTGGGCAGTTGGTCGTAATATTATGTTTGATCAGTGTAAAAAACTAGAGGTTAAATTACAGAGGCAAGGAAGAGAGCATTTGGACATGTGCAGAGGAGAGAGAGTGGTAATATTTGAACAAAGGATGCTGAATGCAGAGCTGCCAGGGAGGAAGATAAGACAAGGATCACAGAGAATGTTCATGGATGTAGTGAAGAAGGACATGCATAGGGTTGGTGTGACAGAGGAAGATACTGGTGATATAGCACATTAGAGTAAATTGATCAAAAAGGTAGCACTTTTCAAATAATGGAAAACTGACTTTATGCTCAAAATATTTTCAATCTTATTTTCCAAGTAAAATCTGTTACGAGTTCATTACTTTTAAAGGCCACAGACATTCAGAAATTTATAGGCTGCTGTGTTCTACTAATTCTGATTTATAAGCCAAAGTAAGATGGATCGTGTCCTGGCATAATGATGGCTGCAGTGTGGTGGAGCTATATGGGGTAATGAAATTGAAAGTAACACACAGTGTGCTATTTGCCAGGGGGATAGAGAAGCTTTTCAAGGCAACACTCGATCACCATGGTCTAAACTGAAGTTTGTTAAATTTCAGAGATCCATTCATCTCAGAAGCATAAAGCATTTTGAATCCGTTCTTTTTTCTTTTTTTTTAGCAAACTTTATTTTTACTTTGGTTAGTTTTTTGTCAATGTGGCATGTATAAAATTTTCATTGTATAACTTTGTTGTTTATTGTACACTATACTGTTTTTATTCTTTATCCAGCCACTGTAGCACAAAAATTCCCTTGAGACCAATAAAGTATCTATTTATCTGTACTTGCATTATAGCTATGAGGTATAACAGATTATTTTAATGAACTGGAATTAGTGTAAATTAATTTACACTGATTTATTAAACATCTAAGAAATAATCACACAATAATGAGAATAACTTTAAATAAGACATTATAAAAATGAAAAGTAGATAGAAATTAGAAAATTATAAGTACATATTTATTTACATTTTTCACAAGATAGGGATACATGACATTTTTCTGTTGATTATCAGTTAATGCTGACCTGCAGTCAATACAAAGCAGGCCAGCCATCCACACTGGTTGGAACAACAGAGATATATAGTAAAGCATATGTGTCGTTACAAGTGCAATTCTTTAACACAGCAACTTCTACTTTTCCAAACAGTAGAAGTAACAGGTCACAACATGTCTGTCTTAGTAGGCAGAGGTAGTAACCTCTACTTTCACTTTACTGATACCTTCTTAAGTTACATCACATTCAGTGTCTTTACACAGAGAGGAAAATGTTCATTAATAAAAGAACGGATCAAAGTGTTGGAGTATAAAGAAGCACTAGAGCTACATTCAGAGGACTGTACTTGTTTCAATCTGGTTTTAGAGCTAAGACCACTGTTTTCTGGGTTATTAATTAAGATGACTGCAGAGAAAGATCTGTCTCTAAGCTTATGCTCAGTGTTAATTTACACACACTCAGTCAGTGGTTCTATACAGTTTTCTAACGGGTGAGGACTCTCAGGTAGAGCCAGGAGCTGATTCTGCTGCCTTCCCCATGGGGGAGCTAGTCTGTGCCACCTTGCTGGGTGATGCCGGTGAGGACGGCTGTGGCGTTTCTGTTCTATTGCTAACTGCCTCCTCTGCCTCCTCCCTCTGCTGTACAGAGGACAGATATTGCTCCAGCAGGCTGCAGTCTGCACTGTCTGCTCCATCGCTGCCATTAGCGAGGCCACTACAAACGGGGCTTAGCGCTCGCACTGTTTTCAGAGAGTCTGCTGTCCCACTGCTCAGGAAGCTGTCCTCTTGCGCCACCTGCTGATCGCAAGTCAACTGGAAGCCAGAGTCTGGGAAGGAGACATCTGTGCTGGGTGGGTTGGTGGTACTGGAAGCAACGGGTGGGGTGGCCTTGCAAAGTCCAGGGGATGAGATCTGAGCAGGGGTGGCGGCTTGCGTAACGACTGCCAGCTGCTGCTCCACAGACTGCTTCCACTGCTGCATAGCCTGGAACTACACACAAATCACACAGAACGTAAACTATGAATTTATGGACAGATTTCTTGAAACAATATTATACATATCTTACAATGTTAAACAGAAACTACCTCTTTCCATAGAAACTTCAAAGCTTCCTCCTGAACGAGCCTTTGCAGCCTCTCCTCCTCATACTGCTTCTGCACACTGCAAACAAACCAGATTCACTGTCACTGATTAACACCTATGCATCGCAGAAAGAGTATCACCAGTGCTGCTTGTCGGTCACTTACTGATCCAACTTCTCAGACAGGAAGAGGATGTGTTCCTGCATCCTGCGTAGACGGATTTCACTGCGCACCTCTCTGGCCATGGGGTGACAGCACCGCGTGTAATGGCCTCTCCACCAGGACTGTATTTTAATTGCAGCTCTGTCTGCTTCTGTCACACTTGATTTACTCTCAACTTCTTCCTGCTTCTGAGCTTCTTTCACCTCAGCTTTAACAAAATCACTATCTAGGTCATTCTGTAGAGTGCTAACTCTGACTCCTAGCAATCCACTAGATGTTGAATCTGTAGCAGAAATAACTTCTTCTCCTTCAAGCGTCTTTCTCTCGTGCTGCTCTACTGTGGGTGGATGCTGTGGATTGTTGGCGTTTTGCTTTTTGGACTGCGCTGGGTGCTTTGGTGCCAGGGAATCTGGCTCGAATGTCTCCGTCTCGTCCTCGCTGTCAGAGTGGGTCGATCGTGGCTCCAGATCAGGTGTGAAGGGGATGAAGGTGGACTCTGAGGAAAGTATGCTACTGTTGAGCTTGTCCTCACCTGTCTGCACATCCTCCAAATAAATTTGTTCCTCGCTGAGCCTTGGGCGACATACTATGGGCAGTGACGGATTGGAAGAGTCAGAGCTCACCCAGGTGTTAAACCGAACAACTGGCTCTACAGGAGAGCAGACAAATCAACGATTAGTGCTACAACCTAATTCAAATACATGATTCTCACTGGTCTTGGACCAGGGTGCCAGGCAGGCAGCCCTCTTACCTGTCTGCGGGACTGATGGAACAGCTGGTCCAGGTACAGTGATATTCTTCAACTCTCTGGCTCCCCCTTGTGGAACTCTATGTGACGGACTGTGACTCTCCACATCAAGCTGAGTTGGTCGAGGAGGACTGCGACAGCCTCCCCGGGTCTCCTCCAGCAGTTGTCTCTGATGAAACCTGAGACAGTTATGAAGGATTAAGAATGATGTGTGCTACCATGACCAAGAAGTGGATACTGGGTAATGATTTTTTTCCCTTGCAGTTTATCTATATTAAGATTTCAACCTCTGTTTACTGAGAATCTTCTCCAATTTGGCATCCTCAGCTGTGATGGCAGGTGATGCCGTCACAGGGCAGACAGTGGCCAGGTACTGCACCAGTTGAATGTGCTGCCCTGGTCGATATGAGCGACCTTTGCCCTGACTGTAGAGCCACTCAGCTTTCAGACTGTAAATTTAACAATAACACACAGCAAAAAAGAAAAAAAAAAGACACTCAGGCATTCTGATGCTTTTGTACTGATGATATTAAGCACGAGAATATACACACCCCTCTTTCTGTGTCACTACATAGCCATCCAGGACCTTCAGGCTCAGGCACCAACTCATGACATATGGCCGATAGTCGAAACCAGGCAGAGATGGGGTCGCCATAACACAAGGGTTGCTCATGATGGAAAGCTGCTCCAGCTCATGAAGTGGCGCCAGGTATGACATCTGGAGTAATCAGTTTATAGTCAGTCATAGTAATATTAGGTAATTTTAATATAACCAGTGTGACTGTATTAAATAAGGGAGAACATAATTACTTCATTAAGATCCCTAATCTCATTTTCTGCCAGGGAGAGAATAGATAATTGGGCAGGAAGGTGAGCGGGGACAGTTCGGAGTGTTGTGATGCTGTTTCCGTGAAGTAACAGAGTCTGCAACATTGACAGAAAATGATGCCGTCAAGAAAATCAACAATACCATTAATATAGGGCTAGTCTGAGCATATATTCAGAGGTCTCAGCACACTGACCTTTAGTGCCACCAGTTTGGTCAGATCACCAATGGCAGATATGTTATTGTCAGACAGATCCAAGTGTTGAAGAGAGACACAGTTGTTAAGTTGCTCAATGACCTGTGTGAAAGATTGCACAGTGGATTAAATATTTGTCATTACACATGGACTGAATTTGCTGTCAGTAAATTACAGGATCTGTGTAAAGGATGTTAAAATATCTCATATCCTCACCTTAATATTGTTGCCAGAGAGGTTGAGCCACTTTAGGTGAGGCAGATCTCTCAGCCCCTCAATGTAGCCTATACTGTTATTGGGAAGATTTAGGACTCTCAACTCTGTCAGCCGAGACACACCCATCATTCTCACCAGACGATTACTGGCTACAGACAGCTAAAGAAGGAAAAGAAAGAAAAGACATCAAATCATGAACTGGTGTGTGGTATCTGGACTCTAATGGCTGGGGAGATTATGTAGAAAATTTTAAACTAAAGGGTTTGTTACCTGCTGAAGGCCTGGATTCCTTTCTAGGTGGTCCAGCTTCATGATGTTGTTCCCGTCCAGGATGAGAGTGTGAGTGTCTTCTGAGCAGGTGAAACTGGGCTCCAACTTCTGCATACCTCGGGCTGAAAGATCCACCACAGGTCCTGGCAGGATAAAGAGATTCAGCAGACTTAAAAAGCACAATGTGGGTCTTGGTTTTCCATAAAGATATCTTGTGAAATCAGTCATGCACATTAAGTATATCTCATAAGTCAACAGCATTAGGCTTATCTTGAACCTGAACCTTTTTCCCAAATCCCAAATTTTGGTCAGTTTTTGTAGGCTACCCCTCTTGTACTCTACTAGAGGGTGGTGATGGGTTAATTATGGGCTACCCAGACTACTATAATAGCTTATGAATGGGTATAGAACTGTAACAACTAGCAACCTACCATGCAAAAAAAATAAAATAAAAATCTTAGTTACAGTTTCTGGCAAGTCCCCTGAATTAGTTTACATAATCTTCTATTGATCACTGTCATTTGAAGGCTAAGAAGGTCAAGAAATCAAGCCTCTGCCCAGTGTGCCTGTCTGTCAACACCTGCAGAACCTAAATTTGTCCCAGACAACCTGGTTTCATGTTTAAGGTTTCGGAAAACTTTGCTAAAACTTAATTTACAAATATGCCAGAAAAGGACTGACGCGTGATGTTTTAATGCTCATGAAAGGTGAACTAGCTAACGACAGCACTCTGTAGTGTTCTCCCGTTAACCTCCGCCGGTGAGAAACATCTTCCTATGGGCTACCTTTCAAAGGAATATTAATATGTTTGACTAAAATAGATGACCGACTACTTACCAGCATTTCTATCAAACTGTAAATCTGATACACCCATCCTATCGACCCAGACCACAGCTAGCGTTAGCTGTAGTAGGAAAGACAAGAAGCGTCTGTGTGTTGTCAAACTGCGTAATCGAGGGGCTCTGGGATTTGTAGTTCATAAAGGATGTCTCGCCCCTTGCAACGTTGCGTCTATGGAAGTCGAAAAGACTACAATTATCCTACAGCGCGCTAAGGTTGCTGAAACGCGCCAGCCAGATTTAAGCAAAGAATAAAGAAGGGAAACATTAACGTTAATAGGAAAAATGCGTCTGAAGTGACCATAGTTATCTCATATTTCATTTTAGAGTGTTTAATACGCTGCTGTTCTGTATTATTAAGCCAAGAGCAGCTAGCTAATTGCTTGCTAGGCAACCGTCTAAATGTGACGTCACCATTGTGCTGCTGGTCAATGTATAAATTTGACTAAAATATTTTTATAATAGAAAAAAATATATCGTATAGGTTCACTGATTTTAAAGCATTACTGAAACATTAACGGTCAGAATTTTTAAATTTGTTCACAAATATCAATCTCGTAGTCAGTAAATTCCGTTTCCGCATCCGTCATCTTTCTTTCCGGTTTTGTGCCCTCTCGTAGCCATCATGAAGTGAGTGTATGCAATGCTATCAAATGCCATCTCAGTATTTAAATAAATACTTTAAGGATGATAAGTACATTGAAAGAAACTATGTACGGTTCTCTTTCGCTGATGATCTGTATTTGTCGTTTTCAGGGTCGAGTTGTGCAGTTTCAGCGGGTATAAAATATACCCCGGCCATGGCCGCCGATACGCCAGGATAGACGGGAAGGTAACTAGCTGGCAAAGTCCGACACCGGTTTCTTCTCGCTCTGTCCCAAAACTATTTTATGAAGATCACTTTACCGGCTCAGCATTAAATATCCCCTGTGAATGTGATTTAAAATTTGTCTATTGAAAGACACTCACAACGGGCCCAATTGAGTCCTGTATAACCCGCTAATGTTAGCAGCTAAACGATAGCATTTTTAGGTTCAGCCACACGGGTGTATTTGACTGCGATAGTATTATGATAGATAACAGTCATAGAGACCTATAGGCTCTGTTGACTGTGACTTGTTCTGAAAAGAGCCTACAGGGGTTTTAGATAAAGTGTCATTTATTTGTGTAAGTACATCTAGGAGAAAACAAGATGCATAAGTATGTAGCTTCACTCAAAATGTGGCTCTGTCCTGAGCTGTTGCCTACTACTTATAATTAATGCAGTTAAATTTCGTTATGTATCAAGTTTATGATACTTGTGAACAGTTCCACAATGCAAGGTGTGCTTTAGATTCAGTTTTGTCACATATGACAGACTGCTGTCAGCATCCAAAGTCAGTTTGTAGCTCAGGTGGATAGTACAGGGTGTAATTGTCGTAATTAAAGGCAGACATGAGTAACATTCGGTTATTTAATTATTTATTTTTGTCTTTGTTAGGTGTTCCAGTTTTTGAATGCCAAGTGCGAGTCTGCCTTCCTGGCCAAGAGGAACCCCAGACAGATCAACTGGACTGTGCTGTACAGACGCAAGCACAAGAAGGGCCAGTCTGTAAGTACAATCCTGTATATGAGTTCATCATTTATATTTGTTTACAAGGAGACTGAAGTGAAAATGTAGCTATTTTTCCATGGCAGACAGACTTTGTGGGTCCAGCAGTTAATTGCTGTGTTGATACTGGTCATTTGTGAAACAGATAAACTAATCTTAGCTATTAGATATAAAAGTAGATCGTCACATTTACTCAAGCTCCAATTTATACATCAGACTGGCTGCGGGTGGATGGTGTGCACGGTGTTGGTCCGTGTTACGTGTTGTTGCTCAACTGTGTTTTGCAGACTGAGCAGCAGCGCTCACTCCACACCTGCAGCCACAGAATATCTGGAGATCATAGTACTGGCCTTTGACGTCTTTGCAGACATATTCTCATCGGTCAGCCTCCAAACTCTCCAACATGCTGACAGTTGCTACCTGTGGATGGATTGTGTGTAGTCCTGTTAAAGTAGTTCAAGGATTTGGTGTTGGCTTTGTGAAATTTAAAGGCAAACATAAGAAATGTGTTTTGTTTACAATATGCTGAGTTATTAAAACTTCTGTTACTCACCATTGCTGTAGCATGACAACGTATTTTACTCAATTTATCTCAGGTTTTTAGATTTTCATGGTTACAGCTGTTGACTGTTACGGTTCCTATGGATGGTGATGCATCAGAAAACACGCAAAACTGACTTGTTGGATGGCTAGACACATGCTTTAATACTGATTTTGCCATGCCTTAGATGGCAGTTTGAGAAAATTGGTTAATAACTGTTCATTTATGACTGCAACCACCCCTTTGGCGGTGTAGACTAGAGTAAATATGTAGACACATTTCCTTTCAGATAGATTAGCCACTCATTTCTTTGTGATTAACAGGTTTGTCTTCTATTCTTCATGTGAACATGAAAAACCATTATTTTTTTAAGTAAACCAATGTATTGTATTTTTTTTTTGTAACAGGAAGAGGTGGCAAAGAAGCGTACCCGCCGTGCAGTGAAATTCACGAGGGCCATCACTGGCGCCTCCCTGGCTGAGATCATGGCCAAGAGGAACCAGAAGCCCGAGGTCCGCAAGGCCCAGAGGGAGCAGGCCATCAGGTAAGAGGACAAAGTACCCTGTGTACTTTTTTTTTTTTTTTTTTTTTTTTGTCTTTTTTTGTCTTTTTTTTTTTTTGTCTTGTGATCTTGAAGGTGATAAAATTGTGTCAGAGTATTATTCGGAATAAAGAAGGGTTGGATTAGAATCCAGTGTAGACGATATTGGCCGACTTGCCCAGAGGTTGCATTGGGCATTTTATTGGTTTCATATTTTTAAGAATGAGATTTAATTGTGTTAGTTTTCATTAAAAAAAAAAATAGAATTTAATAAAACAGGAGAGTGCCTTTATGAGGGCATTGAAACGCTGACTGCAGGGACTTTTCATAGTAACACAGCAAGAAACAAATGATTTTCTTTGTTTCCCCCTGCAGGCTTAGCTGATACACAAACACAGCAGTCAAATATAATCTGAGTGAACATTAATCTGGGGCTTGCTTCAGCATAATTAAAATAAAGTGAATTACAGGGTGTTGCAGCACTTCCTGATTTAATTCTATTCTGCAGACTGAGTCCACTCTGCTGCTACACTAGACACTTAAATTCCTGATATTCATTACTTCAGGATTAGTTTTATCATCAAAGAACACATCTAACATTACTGAGTGATATTAGCAAAAGTCTCTGAATGCTTCTGGTCCTTTAAACACTCACCGAACAGTCAGAAAACCCCCAATATGAACTCCTGCATGAGAGAACAGCTGCACCTATGAACCTGAACTGATCACAAACATGCTGTATTTAAGCTTAATGTTATTAAAAACAAGAAAATACTGATGCTGCCACCGTCTTTAGATTGTTTTTTAAAGTTGTTGGTATTCTAGTCCAAGAAAATGAGGAAGCCTTTAGAGTTGCAACACTTAATCATTGATTGGAAATATTCAGTAAAAACAGCTTCTGATCAGCCTGTCAGTGTAATCAGTCACTGTAAATAATTACTACAGTGAACACTTTAATAGCACTTCAAGTTCACTTTGTTATTCCAGTCATAATAAAATACGATTATAAAGCATGTTTCTCACAGTGAGTGTCGCAAAAAGGGCTGAGGTCATGAGGAGCAACCAATGCTCAAGTTAAAAATAAAGTATTCAAATACATACCGTATTTCCCGGACTACAAAGCGCACCTGAATATTAGCCGCACAAGCTAAAATCAGGGGAAAATCCTGTTTTGTACATACATTAGCCGCACCTGACCAAAAGCCGCAGGTGTTTCCATGTTGACTTATCATATGTAAGAGAATATGCACAAAGCGAATTGTCAGGAAAGAGATGGCTGTTTGGAGACACACCCCTTTTATTAATATTTTGAAAAACAAGTTATGGGTACATATTTGCACATGTGCTGTGCTTCATAAATGAGTAACAAATGTAGTACATAACAGTAACCCAGAAAAATAGATTCGGACTACCTTTTAGGCTCAGGTGCAGTGACACGGCTTTAACAAGAAGAAAAGTCAGTCATTCACCACCATCTTCCTGCGCACTAAAACCACCAAAGTCCTCTTCTCCAGTGTCGGAAACGAACAGGCTCAGGATGGCTTCGTCATCCACTCTCAGCTTCTTTCCTTCGTTGTCACTTTCAAAACCAAAGAAATCCTCATTGTCAGTGTCGGAGTCGAACACCCTCTGAAGGGCCGTGGCGGTGTCCTCCTCTTCATCATGCAGCAGTCCAGCCCTTCGAAATCCGTTGGTGATCGTGGATGTTTGCGCACTTTTCCACGCTGTCAGGATCCACCGGTGGAGTTGAGCACAACTTGCTTTTCGCAAGTTTATCGCCGCTCGTCATCCACGACTCCAGCTGAACGCGTAGCGCTACTTTGAAGTTTGTTTTTCGCGCTACTTGTACGGCACTATGTTGCCTGGCGGATGGACATGTGACCAACATACCACTCTTGAACCCCGATCCTTCCGCCAGGCAACGTAGTGCCGTACAACAGCGGAACAAACAAAACAAATCGTCTTACGATATCACAAAAATCTTGGACAATCTATAGAAAAGCCGCACCTGACTAAAAGCCGCAGGGTTCAAAGCTTGTGCAAAAAGTAGCGGCTTATAGCCCGACAATTACGGTACATTAAAAAATTATATAAAGAAATTGTTGTTTTGAATTTTTTTTGGTCACTTTGATTGGTTTGGACTAAATTTGGTTCTCTTTGTTCTCTCAGAGCTGCCAAGGAGGCCAAGAAGGCAAAGCAGGCTGCAAAGAAGCCCGCTGCAGCACCTGCAAAGGTAAGAGCCAGTGCTCTGTGTTGAAGTTATTCAATAAGATGTCAAAACAAGTTTTTAGTTTCCCCACTGCATGCTCTTCAGGCTTCACTCGATTATTCAGCAACTTAATTCAAAGTTTTTCTTTGTGCAAGAACTTAGTTGATTTTCTTCTCCCATAGGCCGCTGCTAAGGCTGCACAGAAACCCAAGATCGCCAAGCCCATGAAGGTCAGCGCACCTCGCGTCGGTGGAAAACGCTAAACCTGACTCGCTGTTTATGGTTGTGAATAAAAATTTTGGTTGACCAACATTTATGCTCTGATTTTCGTATTTATTTGACAACTTTACTGAAGCCCAGGCAGCCCAACGTTTATGTATTTAAATTTATTTTTGTGACAATGAGCCTCATTTCCAAGTTCCATGAATTACAGTATTTGAATATTTTGTTTCAACATGACGGGACCATCATAGTGTCGTGGACAAACTCTTTTGGTGTTGTGGCAGGAAGGACATTCAGCATTAACTGGGTGACTCCTGGGAAATAACTGGACAGCTGAAAGTAGCTTGTGGTGTCAGGATGGTGCTAAAGATTTTACCCCAGCAGCCAGGTTAACCTGTAACAGGAAAGACATGGGTGTAAATACAAATAGCAGTAATGATCTCATTAGGTTTAGTGGTGCATAATTGGAACAGAGCTATTGTCAGGACTACCACTGTTCCTGCTTCATTTCAAACAATCTGTTCAGGTAGTCTCAGGAGCTTTGAAGGAAAGGACTTTGTTTTGTGAAAAAATTTCACCTCCATCCATGAGGCTGCTTTAATCCCAAAAACATCTTCACTAAACTTTAAAGTCCAGTTGCTTTCTTTCCAAGCTCCTGAGACTACTGTGATCTGGATGACTGATAACCTACACAGACATAAGATTATGTTCAGATTATTTACCACAAATAACCTGATATGAACTGAAAAGACATGTTAAGTAAGATTAGCACTTGGCTTGCCTCACTCATTAGATTTGTTGAGCCTGTTTTGAATGGCAAAAAAGTTAAATGACCTCATAGCCATCCTACTCTGACCTTTGTAAACGCCTAATAACACCGGTGAGCGGGATCTAAAGTGGCTCAGGTGGTGCAGGGTGTGTGATCTCTTTCAGATCACTGAATGCTGTCCACACAGAACTTTGCCTTTAAACAGAGCTAAACGTTTTTTTTTTTCTTCAATCTTTCATCACACGGCTCCGAAGCTGTTACAGAGTTGTAGTTCACAGTGTAAACAGAAGGGGGAGTTTTTGTTTCATCTTTATCACCTCTCAACCTGAGCTCATCTTATGGAATTAAAGGTGTTTATACTGATGACCCCAGCTCACACCTTTATGCAGTCAGAGAAACAAATGGAGCAAAGCTCTTCCTGGTGACTCAGAAATGATTCAGTGACTGATCAAGTGTTTGAAGGACATTTGCAAGTTTTTATGGCTGCTGCTTTTGTAATAATTAAGCTATGGTTATTTTGATTAGTTTAATTATTATTCAATAAATGTTAATCATGTGAAACAAAGATCCTCAGTGCTTACTAGGTTTAAGTGGTACTTTAAAGCTGAACTTTCACATAAGCAAAACATTTTTTTACTGTTATAGACGTGGAAAAAGGAAATGTTCATGCTGGGTGATCTTTTGCCTTGAAAGTGAGTTGCCTGAGTAACGGAAAACAGTTTATTAGGTACACAGAAATAGTTGGATCTCATTTTGTCTCCAGAACTGGAGCTGGAAGCATTCCTCTGACATTTTGGTCCATGCTGATATGATAGTGTCAAACAGTTGCTGCAGATTCGTCCATGATGCAACTCTTGTGTTGGATTGAGGTCTAGTGACTGTGATACGATTGAGCTTTCTGACATCGAGAGTTATCCTGCTGGAGGCAGCCAGGTGGACACACTGTGGTCATATAGGGACAGACATGGTCAGCAACACTACTCAGGTGCTATAAAGAGTGATCACTTGGTACTGAGGGGTCCATCACACCATCAAAAGCCAGAAGTGTGGATATAAGGCATGGTGGATGCATGCTTTCAGGTCGTTTAAGCAAAATTGACCCTACTATCTGGATGTTGCAGCAGAAATCAAGACACAGCAGGCTAAGAAAAAGGTTTCCAGTCGTCTATCATCCAATTTTAGTCATGCTGTTTGAGTTTCATTTGAATTATTGTTGCCTTCCTTTCAGCTGGAAGCAGTCTGGCCATTCGCCTTTGACATCAAAAAGGCATTTTCACCCAGGGAACTGCTGCTCACTGTCTATTTTCTTTCGAAAACTTGGAGGTGGTTGAGGAAAATTGCCAGTAGATTAGCACTCAAACCACGCCTCCTTCACAGTCACTTAAATCACCTTTCTTCCAAATTGTGATGCTCAGTTTGAACTTTGTGAGGTCGGCCATGTTTACATGCCAAAATGGACTGAGAATTAGCCATGTGATTGGCTGATTAGATGAGCAGTTGAACATGTATACCTAATACAGTGGCCCCTGAAATATACATTCCTCCACAAATGGTGGATCCCATCATTCCAGCTGTTCTTAGAGGAGCACTGTAATAAGTGAAGCGATGTTAGTGCGGAAAAATGTTGATCTCTTATTATTCTTAGTCAATGCTAAAAATTTAAATCAGCTGTAGGCATCAAACCATATTTATTAGCATTAGACAGTCATCACAGAGCCATAACGATCAATCCTCAAAAGTGCCATTTGTTCAGTCTTCTAATTAATTGTTAGCACTAATTATTGCTAAATTAGTCAGGGGTTAATTTATACAATGGGAAGACCTCAAATAATTATTGTTACACAAAAACTATAGAACACCTTCATCAGAACAACAATTTTGATAATAGAGCGCTGTTAGTGTGTCAGTACGTGCTACCAATCAAGACAAGGCTTCAGAGGTTAAATATGTTGCATTAGGTAAGTATTCCTGAAACACAATTAGAAAATAACAGTATCTTCCTATACAGTTTTGACTGCAAATTTTTAATCAAGTAATTCATAAATCAACATTTGAGTTAACACAGATTTAAAGTCATTAAATGGAAGAAATCGTTACACGGTAATCAATGACAATTTAATGATCTCAAGCGGGACATGATGATCAAATTATAAATAAATCAAAAGGTTAAGTGCAATGACATCCTTAATTTCATCTGGACACATTCCTTAAACCATGTTCAACACAACTCTAAGAGTTACATGTTTCGTTTTTTTGGGAATTGTCTGCCTGAGGTACTGATTGCTACACCTGAAAAATCGATGATGGAAAAGGCAAAGACCTCCCAGCAAGTGTGCAAGATATAAAGGATGAACTTAAATTAAACACTGTACAATCACAGAACGTGTTGAACAAGAAGTATTTGTGCGTTGATGACCATTCTTGAGCGTGTGTTGACTACAGTTTAAAAAGAAAAAAGAAAAAAAAAAAGCTTTGTTTTCCTTCCCTCCCTCAGCACACCCTGAGGAAATGTGAAACTTAAAGAAAAGTGCATATTTCCAACAGGGACAACTGGCTTAATGTGGTAGAACAATGGTTATTATGGCATGGATGTTATGGAGACAGCATGGTGTGATGTCGAGATGATAAGAAGTCTCCCTTTTAGTCCGCTGCAATGGAGCGTCGATACACTCAGGACTCCGCAGCCTGTTTGGCCTCCGCCTTCTTATCCTGCTCGTACCTGTTAGATGATTAAAAACAAACAAACAAACAAACAAAACAAAAACATTGTTTAAATTGCCTCTTAACTAAAAATAGTGTTCCATGTTAACTATGGCCAAAGCTTCAGATA
The DNA here is from genome assembly GCF_057381915.1 of Diplotaxodon limnothrissa. Lineage (NCBI taxonomy): Eukaryota > Metazoa > Chordata > Actinopteri > Cichliformes > Cichlidae > Diplotaxodon > Diplotaxodon limnothrissa. The sequence continues at coordinate 19,256,129 of NC_140611.1, forward strand.
AGGACCATAAAATAATCCCAGTGAGCTCAGATGTCTGCTGAAGAAACTGACCAATCAGATGAAAGTGGGGCTTAAAGAGACAGGAACTCAAATTTTCAGAGAGACCATGAACTGATGTGCTGCATCAAGTACTAGCTGAACATGAAATAATAATAAATAAAATATAGAAATCGTGCAAAGCTACTTTGGTAGAGTTCTAGAATACAAATAAAGATACTTTCAGCTGCTCCCTTATTTCCCAAGGGAGTACCACAGAGGAAGGATCCACCGATTCAACGGCGGATGCCTTCCTCACACAACCCTCCCATTTGTCCAGGTATGGGACCATCACTAAGAGTGCAATAGCTTGTGATCCCCCCCCCCGACTGGCTTTCGTGTCTCCTCTTGGGCTTGAACTGGGATATTGTGGATGTGCCGGGAAGCTATGTTCACTAAAACACTAAAAATCTAGTGGTATGAATACTTAGCAGCAACTCATCTCAGCGAAGGGACTAGTTTGTGTAGCAAAACTGAATTCCAAGAATCACTTGACTGATACACTACTGTGCAAAAGTCTCAAATCAAGTCATTTTTAAAAACTTGTTTCCGATGAGCTAAACTTTCCTGTAATTTTTTTTTTAAGTCCTGTTGAGCAATAGTTCTCCAGACTTTGTGAAGGTCTTTCAACATTGTTGAGACAGGTTTTTGCTGTCTCAGCAAGTGGTGTTGGAGATCTTGCCAAAATTTAATAACAGTGCAGAAAAGTACAGACTGGCCTCCCCAGTCCAAAGAAGAGATTTGAATATCCTTCACAAAGCCTGGGGAACTATTCCTGAAGACTACTTAGATAAATGAGAAGAAAGCTGTCAAAGAGAGTTCAGTGTGTGTTGAAGAATAAAGGTGGTCTTAACAAATATTGACTTGTAATTGAACTCTCCTCTGATAGAGTTCAGCTGACACTAGAAAGCAAAGCACACATGAAGACTACACTACATTATACATTCACTATAGCTACAGCACTCTAGGGTCAAACATTAACATGCCTGCATGATTTCATATCAGTAATGATTAAGAAATAAGCACTCTACATAAGGCTACTGTGCAATTATCTTGCATTCCTTATTATAACTAATCTTTAAAATGCTTCTAACAGTGATTATGAGCTCATGTAACCCACTGGCAGAAACATCATTTACTGTGCATTCACACACCTCCAGATCCTGTAAAGCTGTGAGGCTCCGGCACTGCCGACAAAGAAGTTGACAGCAAACAGGTTCCAGTTTTTCGGGATGATAACCAACGAATATCTGGACCAGATGAGCCCTGATGGAGAAACAGAACAGGAGGAGTGAACGTGACGCACACTGATGGTACACCAGGGTCACTCCTCAGGACAGAGTCTGTGTTTTGGCCAAAGAGTCGCAGATAAGATTTGTTTGAAGAGACATAGTGCAAAAAAAAGTGGAACAAAACAGGCGACCTTTAACACAGATTGGTTAAAAAAATAAAAAATAAAAAATGAATATGGAAAAACCTGAATACTAGACAGAGATCAAGTAACGAGATGTGAAATGTACAACAACAACTCAAGGCAGAGCTTAAGAACTACAAACTATGCATTACCTCTTTCAAAGTTTAAACCAGGATTAAGTTTCCAGTTAACCTTTTACTCACTGAAAACCCTAAATTAAGAAAAAGACTCAAAGGTGTCGACCAGCTGTGAACTCTGCCCAAGGGGAATATTCTGCAAAAGCCCCAGAGAAAGACTTACCAGGGAAACTTTTCCATTAAACTGTCCATTGTCTCGCACAAAACCCATTTGGATGTACGTACGCGTTTATTCCAAACTGACACATTATGAAGTCGACTTGAGTTTCGGTGTCGTCTCACCTGTGGCCGTCAGCACTGCAGACTGAGAGGTACTGAGTTTGTCTGCTGGTCGAGTCATATCAGCCAAACCAGCTCCAACCAGACCCTGTAGAGAAGAGACTGATGTATTTACTCCATTAATGATCAGTCAGTTTTAAATGAGAATCCCAATAATCACACAGTGGTAGTGACAGGTTTTTAAAAAATAAAATATTCTGGAATAACTATAGACCCATAAAAAAAAACAAAAAAAAACATCCAAATAACACAATCTTCTTATTGACAGAACTGCCACGTGTGACAAATTTCATCCGAAGGAGTCAAGAGTTAACAAGGGAACTACTTGTGTCAGATAATGTGCGAGCTACAGGGTAAGAGGCTTAACTGCTGACTGTCTGCTAATGAGGTGCGGATAAAGGCATGCTTGGTAGCAGTTTTAAATAAATCATATTTTTAAAGTCTGTCTGCACTTTATGCTGTGGCTTACGAGCTGGGTGAATGTGCACTTACCCATTTAAACACTGGGGCCCAGAAGAAAACAGTTTTCGGACCTACAGAAAAAACAAAACATAAAATCACACCGTTTAGTTTTCCAGAGGTAACCAGCTTTCCCACAGTATTAACCATACACAATACATTTGAGGATAAATAAAAGCTCCTGATATGAAGGCTGTTTCTCTTATAGAAAATTATACAATGACAACCCAGGTTTGAGCTCATTTAGAAACTGGTGGTTGAGGGGTGGAAAATAAAAACACATAAATAAATAGCTACAGCACAGAAGTGTTATATTTTGGTAGTGATACTGCATCATCTCGTGTACCACCCTCCTATTAATTGAGCAGACTTGTATTAAATAAGCAAACATATGACACTTATGCTGGCATAAGTGGTTGCTGGTTGGCCAGAGCTTGAGGACATCGCACACTCACGACTACTCCTGACTGCAAGGCGATTGCACAGGTCGCCTTTTTTCAGGCAGGATGCTGTCAGCTCAATCCACTCTGATTTTCAAATGTTTGCAAATAATCGCTGTCTAATTTATAAATGCAGAAACTGCTAACATGTTGCCATCACTCTGAATACGTTCCTGCTAGCATCAACTGGCTGCCAGCTAGTTGCATTCTGTTTATGTTTCAATAGAAGAGGAAGGCTGCTGAGCGTAAATGCAGTGGTCAATATGAATTTCTATTTATGCAGTCAGCAGGAGATATGGGATGTTTGACGATTTATCGCAGTTAACTGCCGAATTATCAGAAACAAACTGCGTGTAATTGCCAACTTGACCCCATTCAGTTGCAGGCTGATCGACTGTCTTATGGCAGATTTAATCACAACTTTATCTTATTGACTAAAACAGATGTTGAAAAAGGTAAACTTTGACACAATTTGCATTTAACAAAAATTTGTTAAACTCACTATGAGTTACTGCAGTACTCAACATATCGCAAAATGTTAGAGACCACAAGAACCTTGTAACTGGAGAGAAGTACTGCGATAACATTGTATTGAGGGGTGTCTGGAGATTTTCATCACCAACAGTATCACCGTTACACATTTTGTCCACAGGAAAATACTGTGAAGCTGACTTTTACTCTCTGTGCTCACAAAAAGATAATTTGTGTCAAGAGGATTGATAATAAAAATGTTCTGTTTCTATACTTTCATATATTTTGGGTGGTCAGTTATCAAGTTTAAATGTCACTTTATAAACAAAACCAATTCAGAGATCAGCACATTAATAGATTCTGAAAGCAACAACTAGCTGCAGTCCTTAATGTAATAAAAGACCATGTGATAACATTGCCACAGTTTTTTTTTTTTTGTTTTTTTTTTTTTAAAATAGCAATACCTTTACACCTTTGAACTCCTGTCAAACAAACACCACCTCAACAACCCTGATGCAATCGTGGCGTTATTACATCAGAACTGGAAAGCAGCAACAGAAAACATCAGATGATCAGGACATCACAGCACTGGCTGTTAACACTCAAAATATAATGCTCGTATTTGAGCTCACTGAGTTTTTCCTGCTTAAGACATCCAAGCTCTGGAAGAGTGAAAAGCTCAAATCAAAACCACACCAATGGATCTGAGTGTCACAGATCAGACACTCGGTGTCTGTGAGCCACTGGGAGGAGACTCACAAAGACTTAATTAGCCACAGCACAGTGAAGAAAAGCTGCTGGTCTGGAATCAGCATTCCCGGCAGCGCTGCGGGGCAAAACAGAAACTAGAGCGTTTGTGGCTGCCAATCATCTTTGAGGGAGTGGGCTTTTGTCTCCACCCCTTCATACCTGATCAGAAAAGTTGTCCTTGACAACCCCGGAGCTCCAGTACCCTTTCTCAGACAAATCTAAGACCAGTATCACCAGTGACACTAGTTACTCCTTAACCAAGATCCCTTTAGATAATATCAAGTGTCCTCAATACATAAGCAAGACTTACGAGAAACACCTTCAGTTTAGTTTGTGCTTCAAATGAGAGCTAAAGATTTTAGCACAGTGTTCTGAAGGGCATTGCTGCTTAATTATAGTGTGTTATACTCGTAGGCGATTCTTCTGTATTTATACTACCCTGACTGATAAATAGTGAGAAAATATACCTTCATGAGGGAAAGTGGGAGGTGAGTGCACAAATACCAGAAATGTTCAGTGTGCATTGCAACTCACTGGATAAGGATGATATAGACATGGCCAAATTTGTTATTGGGTCTGGTTTTATTTAGAGTTTATCGTCATCTTTAAATCGTTAAAAACAAAACAAAGAAACAAACAACAAAAAACACCAAAACTGTCAAATAGAAATATGGAGCTACCAATTATGGGGGTCCCCTTGAGAAGAATAATCGAGCATCTAAAAGTAGTCAAGTTTATTCTACACCTCCTACTTCACTCTGCTCAGTGTAGGTGCCGCACGGCCACGCTCCTGGAAATCTAGTCTGTTCTGAGAGGTTAGCCAGCATGATAAAAACAAACAACAGTGATCATGTTGTCCCCAACAAATCCCTTTATGAACAAACTGTTGCCTCCAACTTTCTCAGCACGGCCTTTAAGTTAGGTGTGTGGCAAATTTGTCGGGGGACAAAACAAGTGGGTGCCAAAATCTGGATTTCAGCTGTGCAGAGCATAGATTTGATTGAAGTGAGCTGTGTTTGTGTCCCTGCTGTGCTTGATACCAGGCACACAAAAAAGTAAGTTAGAACAGTTTTATTTGCAGATTTAGCAAGGATCATATCCAGGATACCTGAGCACAAAGAAGGAGGGGTGTCACCAAATAGAAACATTACCCACTTTATCCAAGCTCAGATGATGTGCAGCAGTAACAAGAGGACACCGCATTCAAAAATAGAAGTAATCCACAGGGTCTTTAGCTGCCCTGATTCATGCAACTCATGCATTACATTTTAAGAGTAAGTATGCAGATTCGGCACTGAAATAAGGAGGTGCTGCTGAAACAGCTGGCTGCATCTGGATTACGTTGAGACAGCTGCTTATTCTTTGAGGCAGTGCCAAACAAGCTGCTGGGAGGACATGGTCACTGTTCCATTTATCTCGGAAGTTTTATGCCAGAGCATGATGTCACTCCTGAGTTTAAAACTTGCCAGTTGTAAAGCCGGAAAAGCGAGGATCTGTTTTTCTACCCTGCGAGGTAGAGCAATTCATTCATCACTAGCTAGTGCACGTTCATAGATAGAGCTTGGTCTGTTCCCTGTGTATTAAGTCACAAACACACAACACTTACAGTACACAAGCCAAGTTTTACTAATTTTTTTGTCCACTGTTGTAATGGTGGACCATAAATTAGGCCAACCTTTTAAGTTGACTGGAGGGCATTCCAGCTGAAACTTCCATCTTGGAAGTCAGCATTTCTGATTTCAGATGGAATGGAACATATCTGTGATTCACAGTTAAGTAGATAAATAACAGAAGTAAAGCCTGAACAGAAAAAAGTAGCAGAGAGCATAACGGGTTTTTTACTTCTGCAATCAAACAGATTTTGACCTTCCACCAAAAGAAGAAAATCAGTTTTTGTGCAAGTTGGGCTTAATTTATTCAAAACCAAGTTACGACCAGGAAGCAGCATGAACTTCTGTTTAGCCAACCTTAACTATATGAAACCAATCAGGCTTACATTCATAGTCACTCTCCAGAGGCACAATACTACTTTTCTTATCAAACCGAGCATGCGACTACATAGTTTAGTGATAAAGGACTGATTGAAATGCACAGTTAAACACCCAGAACGCGATAAACTGAATGAAAGTGGGTTTGGCTTCCTCCACAGACCGAGGTTCTTGGCTCAGCCCGCGTTATCCCGGAAGGTTACAGATTACACTGACAGCGCAAACACAATTAATTTCATGCAGCTCGGGCATCGGCGCAAGAGATGCTACTGTGATCCCTGAACGATGCGGTGCAGAAAGGTCAGTGCATCCTCATCCCATATCACGGCTGGACAGGGCGGCTGCGGTCACCCACCTCCCAATACCAAACAAACTCATTACGGTCAACTGTGTCTTACCTGCCGGGTGGTTGTACACAGGTCTCAGCTTGGCGGGCAGCATGTGCTCGATCCTGTCCAAAATCCTGTGATAGGACGCTCTGAGCGCAGCCATGATGAAGGTGTTGATAATGAATGCGAGAGATGAGCGGAAACTTAGTAGCAAGCTCGCAAAACTGTTAGCTCGGCGAGTAGCTAGAGACCTTTAAAAGCTGTTTGTGAGATTTAGATACGGCTCAGAGAGGATCCTGCTGTCGACCTTCTCCCGGTGGTACTGTGACCGCTGCTAATGGTGCTAACTGTCAGTAGCTTCTCCCACTCTGACACGACGAGGTGACTTTCTGTACGATGCAACCTACCGCGTGACGGCGGGGCTATAGGTTTGCGCTATTCTCATTGGGCACTGCGGTCATACCCATGATGTGATTGGTTTACACAGGCCTGTTAGGTTATTGGCACAGTTTGTGCCAACTGGGTGGAGCTAAAAGTAAGAACAAGTGGAAGAAACATTGGACCAGACGCCTGGTTAAAGAAAATAGTAATGATGAGATATTGTATTTTATGCTTGAGGGCCAGAGAATGTTTAACAGGAGGGAAAAACCTTACAGGATAGATATATGTGCAATATGTGCAATAAATTGTCCAATGGGTCCAATGTGCAGCCATGAACTACACATATAATATTGTAAAAGTGATGAGACATTTAATGCACAGAAGATATCGTTACTGTGCAAAGTCTTTCGCCTCCCCATATTTTTTATTTATTTTTCGCTGGCAACTCTGGTAAACAAGATCAGAGATTTCTTGAAATGTGTGCAGATGTGGTGAGAAATTAAGATGCACTCATCATGGACGTGAATGTTATGGTAATTTGGAGCTTTTAATGATTTCTCGGAGCTGTTCTTTTTCCTAAGTAATATGACTCAACAATATACATTGAAGTTTGAATTTTGTTTTAGAGTTTCTCTTATCCACACTAGTGATGGGAAATTCTGACTCTTTTTAGAGAACCGGCTCATTCAGCTCGACTCACTAAAAAGTGCCGGCTCTTCCAATAGCCAACAGGCACTTCAGGTTGTTTTGTTACTTTAATTAATTTATTATTAACAACAATATAAAATTATGCACAAAAGGAATTACTAATGCAAAAAAAAAAAAAAGTGGTTTTATTTATATATGTTTATAGATAAATATATACGGTGGCCCCTAGAGACAAAGCACGTACACACTACAAAGCATGTTGCTAGTGTTAACTGAACTTCCTTACACAATTGAAAGCATATGTGTATTGTTTGTGTATTTATACACAAACACTCATATATGTTCAAATAATAATTGTAAAAAAATGTTTATTTACCAAATTCGGTCATTGGTACTTCCTGGCTTGTGTAGCCACTAGGTAACAAAATCTCAACACGCTTCCCCTTGCATCGAAAAAAAGTGCGAGAGAGAGGGTGAGAGAAAGAACTTGTTGAAAGCTTCACTAAAGATTTGGTTCTGCACGCTATAAGCAAAATAAAAGAGGCAAGGAAATTGCCTCCAGGGGCAGATAAAGCCATTATGAACAGGTTTACCCACAGGATTTGGGCTAAAATTTTGTCCCAAAACCTTAAAATGTCCTTAAAGAACACTGAAGAAGTCAGTGTGAAAGTTGCGTTTTCAAAAATACCTGGGTACATGTGGACATAGCCTAAGTGGATAACATTTTTAATTAGAATTATTTGTTGTAAAGGTTAAAACCAGACTAGTTTAAAATAATAGGCTCATGAACCACCTGGTTGAAAAAAAATGTCACCACAGGAATGTTACAATAGGTATAGGCTGCTGGAGGACTCCCATGATGCACTGAGTATTTCCTCTCCAGTCAACTTTCTCATTCAACATGTGTTAATAGACCTCTCTGCTGAGTCATACTTGTTATTAATCTCTGGCTCTCTTCCACAGCATGTCCTTTATTCCGTCTTCCTTCTCTCACCCCAACCGGTCGCAGCAGATGGCTGCCCCTCCCTGAGCCTGGTTCTGCCGGAGATTTCTTCCTGTTAAAAGGGAGTTTTTCCTTCCCACTGTCACCAAAGCGCTTGCTCATAGGGGGTCATATGATTGTTATGAATGTAGTGACAGCGTAAAGACAGCCTGTTCTTCTGATTTTCAGATGAATTTTGGGAGCCATTTTAACATTGGTTTCTATGGAAAAGTTGCAGCGAGGAGGGTGTGCATTGGTGAAATTTCTGAAAGAACCATAACATCTATTACAATAATAATAACATTGGATGAAAGAGGACAACGATGGCTACGTTTTGACGGTAAAATGATGGCTGTAGAGCAAACGCTGTGTTCATAGCAGCAGTTTAAAGAGAAGATTTTAAGATAAATTTTCCCCCTGCTCCCACTCTAGCAGTTGACCTGTCTCCTCCAACATTCCGTCCCACACACAACCATTATAAACTCTGAAACAGGTGAAAAAAAGGCATGAAACTTAAAGTAGAGCTGAAGAAAAAGTATAAACAATATTGAAAAGATAAATACCAGTTGAATAGTTCAATGTCTTGGCTTTGTTTTAAAGTTTGAATGGTGGTTCTAGGTCAACGTATGTGAAGGTAGATACAGTTGAAAGGGGAGTAACTTGAATGAGGATTTGAAGGGTTTCCCCACTGAAATACATCATAAATATTTGTTGAAGGAAGTTGAATAATTTAAAAAATATAAAAGTTAAAAATGAGAAAAATACAAGCAGTCATGTCCAAAAGAAGAGGAATCTAACGGTGGTTGAATGGTTTTTCTAAGTTGAACGGAGATAGATGCCAAAAAACATACGGAATATGAAAAGTAAAAGAACAATCACCACCCACGCTAATTAATAGTTTATGCCATTTAAATGTCATGCAGCTGTGTCAGAGATTAGCTTAAACCCCGCCCCCAAACCTTTGAAGGTTCAACGTCAAAGAAAAGTGGATGACGTCACAGTGGCTGCAGCCGAACGTGGGCGGGGCTTAAACCTATATAAAGGAGCCGTCCAGACTCCCAAGCATTTGGTTTACAAAGAGCACACATGCCTAGTCCAACTCCAACCAGCCAACAATTTATTTCCTCTTCTACATTTCAGAGTCAGAGAAATAGTAATACAAACTTAAACATGACAACTCCACACAGTAACACCTCAGTGGAAACATGGAAGTCCTTAAGTGACCACTTTTTTGGTACAATTGTACCACAGTGGCAATCTCTGCAGTTCAACCCAGAGTACTGCAACACTGAGCTGCCTTCCACTTTGCTGAAAGACATGTTGAAACTTTGTTCCATGTTAGAGGACGCAATGGACACAACCGTGGAGAAGGGAGATCCAGTGTCCACGCAGAATAATGAGCTCTCTCTTCACTCAGTGCAAACAGAGTCCCCTGAGCAAACAGAAGAAACAGGAGCAAAGGACAGCATCCTGAAAGAAATTTCTGTAGATGACCACTGTGATAAAGAAGAAACAGAAACTCCAGGACTGGAGGACTCTTCAGACTCAAAAAACCTCAAGCTGCATTTGACTGCAGAGGAGAGCAGTCTTGATGAAACATCCACAGATGACAGTGAAAACAGAGAAATTCTAACACTGCATCGTGTACCTGCACCACCTTGCGTATATCCAGATATTTTAATAGGTTTCAGCTGTGAGTCATCTGAGGAAGAAGCGTCTGTGTCATCCCAGATGTTTCCTCCTCAAACCCTCACCGCAGCCACAGTAGAACCGAAGAAGAGCTGTTTGAAGGAAAACTACTCAAAAGACTTGGACAACATAGAAGCTTTCCCCCTGGAAAAGCCTGTGAAGAATGCTATACATGTGTCAGTCGGTAATGGTGATTCAGATATTGGTTCTTATGATGTCACTCTGGCATCTGATTATCTGTCTGAAGAAAAGATTTGTGTTTATAAAGTTATTCAGTTGGTAGTTTCAGAGGCCACAAGCAAAGCCTCGTCTAAATACAAGGACTTCACACGGTGCTCGACTCTGGACTCCAACAGCGATCGTCTGCTTGAAAAAATCTGGCCTCAGATTGACGAGAAAGATTTGGATCTATCTCCAAAAACGCTGACCAATATCAACAAGGACATTTTCACCAATCTTTGCAAAGCACATAACTGCAAGGAGAAGTATTTGATTTTATGTCTGAGGGAACAGCTTGACGATATTACTGTCCCAACATTTACAAAACACCTGTTGGCCTTACCAAAAAGAGTACTCACTATATATAAAAACCGAGAAGAGTACGTAAAAGTTGTTGAAAGTTTCACTAAAGATTTGGTTCTGCACGCTATAAGCAACGCAAATGAGGCAAGGAAATTGCCTCCAGGGGCAGATAAAGCCATCATGAACAGGTTTACCCACAGGATTTGGGCTAAAATTTTGTCCCAAAAGCTTCAAATGTCCTTAGAGAACACTGAAGAAGTCAGTGTGAAAGTGTACAATGAACTCCGGCAAAAGTGGAAAAATCCAAACACTGTCCTGGAGTTAATGTTTAATGGCCAAGACAATATTGACAACGTGATTGTCAAAAGTTTCAAAAGAAATGCCCCATTGAAGAGACCTAATTTCTTCTCTAGGGTTTTCTCACGAACACGTTAAAGTTTACCTGACACCTGCATCTAAAAAGCTGCGTTTTCAAAAATACCTGGGTACATGTGGACGTAGCCTAGATGCATTACATTTTTATTATAATTCTTCATTGTTAATGTTAAAACCAGACTACTTTAAAATAATTGTCTCATGAACCACCTGGTTGATAATAATTTCACCACATTACATTATAACATTTTTCTGTCCTTTATCCCGTCTTCCTTCTCTCACCCCAACCGGTCGCAGCAGATGGCCGCCCCTCCCTGAGCCTGGTTCTGCTGGAGGTTTCTTCCTGTTAAAAGGGAGTTTTTCCTTCCCACTGTCGCCAAAGTGCTTGCTCACAGGGGGTTTTCTCACGAACACGTTAAAGTTTACCTGACACCTGCATCTAAAAAGCTGCGTTTTCAAAAATACCTGGGTACATGTGGACGTAGCCTAGATGCATTACATTTTTATTATAATTCTTCATTGTTAATGTTAAAACCAGACTACTTTAAAATAATTGTCTCATGAACCACCTGGTTGATAATAATTTCACCACATTACATTATAGCATTTTTCTGTCCTTTATTCCGTCTTCCTTCTCTCACCCCAACCGGTCGCAGCAGATGGCCGCCCCTCCCTGAGCCTGGTTCTGCTGGAGGTTTCTTCCTGTTAAAAGGGAGTTTTTCCTTCCCACTGTCGCCAAAGTGCTTGCTCACAGGGGGTCATATGATTGTTGGGTTCTGTACTATTGTAGGGTCTACCTTACAATAGAAAGCGCCTTGAGGCAACTGTTGTTGTGATTAGGCGCTATATAAATAAAATTGAATTGAATTCAAATAAAAATGAATTTTAAAAAAAGTTTTAAAAGTGTACTTAGTTTTATTTGCTGTCAATTTGCCTAGAATGGAATATCAGATTAGAACGGCCTCTAAAATATAATATTTAATTTATTAAATAAATCAAATGATTTACAGAAAATAAAATTCAAAAACACTTTCATTTTCACTGTATCTGTATGGCTATAGAGGAGCTGTTATTATTTTGCCTGTTTGTCAGTGCTGGTACGAACCCCGTTGGTGCTGTGTTGATCCTTTTGCAGAGGTTTGAAGTTTCTTTCGATAAATCTGAGTCAGTTTGGGTCGATGCTCAGTGTATTTTTCCACAACAATCTTGGTGACGAGGATGAGATTTCTTGAGTGATTTTTGTTCTCTACTTTCATTTTGATTCCAGGAAACCTGCAGGTAGACTCAATGAGTCTGAAAGAGCGCTTATGTCTGAGCAAAGTATGGAGAAGGCGAGTGCGTGGCAACTGAGATCAGACAGAGTCACCGCTGAAATCTCAATTATTAAAGAATCCAGAGTGGAGAGCGGCTGAGACCAACTTGAATTTCAGATTTTATTGAGGGTTTTTAAGGGGCAAGTATGATTAAGAACTGTAAAGTTACCCGGCGTTTGGTAAGGGTGTCAGCCATTCAGAGAAGTTCTGTAAACCGACAAGCACCTGATCAAACTACAAGGGTGCGCCTTGAGAGGTTCAAAGGTTTATTTTTATTCTTTTCATTGTTGGTTGTGGACATCTTAACTGTATAAACAACACACTGATTATACAGTTAAGATGTCCTTTTGTAATAATTACAGTTGGACCAAAATCAGCTCACAAAATGCTATAAGAAATAAATGTTTTGATAAAATATAAAGTGTGGTAAGTGATAGTAAAATAATGAAATATATAAGAAAGTCAAATGTGTAAAATTATAAAATAATATTGCAAAACCTAGTATGAACCATAACTAAGGTTAAATTACTATGATGTCCGCCCCAAATTTGTCAACAGATGCTGGGATCACCAAAAATAGTGCCAGGAGTTTCATACAGATGTGGTGAGAAGTTTAGAGGCTCTTATAATGATTATGAATATTATATTGTAGTTTGGGGCTTTTAATGATTTCTCTAACTTTACAGTATACATTTTAATGACTTTAAAAAGGAAGAATTGGGTGCAGAAGTTTGAATTTATTCACACAGGGTAAAAAGTATACATACAAGCTCAAGTATACCCATATGGAAAAGAAATAGAAAAAACTTATAAAAGACTTGCATAAGATGTGGCCTACTTCATATAGTGAATCATATAAGGCTTATGCGATTCACTCATGAAGGTGGCCACTTTCTCATTACTTTCATATATTGTTTTAGTAAGTATCCAAAATATACAAGTTTCATGTATATAATTTTTCAAGGGATCTTATATCTGTTTTCACTCTTGTATGCTTTTCATACAAGTTTCACACAAGACAGATACAGACTTTATAAGATGTATATATATATCGTTTCCATATGGGTATGCATGCACCCCACCTTAAGCTATATTAAGATAACAATGAATTAATATCAGTAGATAGGAATACAAACTTCAGTCTAAGTAAAAACAAACCCCAACAACTTTTAATCGTACTCAGCTTGAATCTGAATAAAAAGAAGCAAAATAAAAAATATCTATTTCCTGATGCCTACATTAAAATTTAGGGAACACCTAAAATGTCCAACTGTAATTTGATATACAATGAAAAATTACAGTCTTTGAATTATGCATTTATTTAAGCAAATACAAAATAATTTGAAAAAATATCATGTGGTGAAATTATTATTAACCAGTCTGCTTTAAGAACAACATTTACAATGGGTAATTTAAATTAATAGTTTATGCCATTTAAATGTCATGCAGCTGTGTCAGAGATTAGCTTAAACCCCGCCCCCAAACCTTTGAAGGTTCAACGTCAAAGAAAAGTGGATGACGTCACAGTGGCTGCAGCCGAACGTGGGCGGGGCTTAAACCTATATAAAGGAGCCGTCCAGACTCTCAAGCATTTGGTTTACAAAGAGCACACATGCCTAGTCCAACTCCAACCAGCCAACAATTTATTTCCTCTTCTACATTTCAGAGTCAGAGAAATAGTAATACAAACTTAAACATGACAACTCCACACAGTAACACCTCAGTGGAAACATGGAAGTCCTTAAGTGACCACTTTTTTGGTACAATTGTACCACAGTGGCAATCTCTGCAGTTCAACCCAGAGTACTGCAACACTGAGCTGCCTTCCACTTTGCTGAAAGACATGTTGAAACTTTGTTCCATGTTAGAGGACGCAATGGACACAACCGTGGAGAAGGGAGATCCAGTGTCCACGCAGAATAATGAGCCTTCTCTTCACTCAGTGCACACAGAGTCCCCTGAGCAAACAGAAGAAACAGGAGCAAAGGACAGCATCCTGAAAGAAATTTCTGTAGATGACCACTGTGATAAAGAAGAAACAGAAACTCCAGGACTAGAGGACTCTTCAGACTCAAAAAACCTCAAGCTGCATTTGACTGCAGAGGAGAGCAGTCTTGATGAAACATCCACAGATGACAGTGAAAACAGAGAAATTCTAACACTGCATCGTGTACCTGCACCACCTTGCGTATATCCAGATATTTTAATAGGTTTCAGCTGTGAGTCATCTGAGGAAGAAGCGTCTGTGTCATCCCAGATGTTTCCTCCTCAAACCCTCACCGCAGCCACAGTAGAACCGAAGAAGAGCTGTTTGAAGGAAAACTACTCAAAAGACTTGGACAACATAGAAGCTTTCCCCCTGGAAAAGCCTGTGAAGAATGCTATACATGTGTCAGTCGGTAATGGTGATTCAGATATTGGTTCTTATGATGTCACTCTGGCATCTGATTATCTGTCTGAAGAAAAGATTTGTGTTTACAAAGTTATTCAGTTGGTAGTTTCAGAGGCCACAAGCAAAGCTTCGTCTAAATACAAGGACTTCACACGGTGCCACAACTCCGACTCTATCAGCGATCGTCTGCTTGAAAAAATCTGGCCTCAGATTGACGAGAGGGATTTGGATCTATCTCCAAAAACGCTGACCAATATCAACAAGGACATTTTCACCAATCTTTGCAAAGCACATAACTGCAAGGAGAAGTATTTGATTTTATGTCTGAGGGAACAGCTTGACGATATTACTGTCCCAACATTTACAAAACACCTGTTGGCCTTACCAAAAAGAGTACTCACTATATATAAAAACCGAGAAGAGTACGTAAAAGTTGTTGAAAGCTTCACTAAAGATTTGGTTCTGCACGCTATAAGCAACGCAAATGAGGCAAGGAAATTGCCTCCAGGGGCAGATAAAGCCATCATGAACAGGTTTACCCACAGGATTTGGGCTAAAATTTTGTCCCAAAAGCTTAAAATGTCCTTAGAGAACACTGAAGAAGTCAGTGTGAAAGTGTACAATGAACTCCGGCAAAAGTGGAAAAATCCAAACACTGTCCTGGAGTTAATGTTTAATGGCCAAGACAATATTGACAACGTGATTGTCAAAAGTTTCAAAAGAAATGCCCCATTGAAGAGACCTAATTTCTTCTCTAGGGTTTTCTCACGAACACGTTAAAGTTTACCTGACACCTGCATCTAAAAAGCTGCGTTTTCAAAAATACCTGGGTACATGTGGACGTAGCCTAGATGCATTACATTTTTATTATAATTCTTCATTGTTAATGTTAAAACCAGACTACTTTAAAATAATTGTCTCATGAACCACCTGGTTGATAATAATTTCACCACATTACATTATAACATTTTTCTGTCCTTTATCCCGTCTTCCTTCTCTCACCCCAACCGGTCGCAGCAGATGGCCGCCCCTCCCTGAGCCTGGTTCTGCTGGAGGTTTCTTCCTGTTAAAAGGGAGTTTTTCCTTCCCACTGTCGCCAAAGTGCTTGCTCACAGGGGGTTTTCTCACGAACACGTTAAAGTTTACCTGACACCTGCATCTAAAAAGCTGCGTTTTCAAAAATACCTGGGTACATGTGGACGTAGCCTAGATGCATTACATTTTTATTATAATTCTTCATTGTTAATGTTAAAACCAGACTACTTTAAAATAATTGTCTCATGAACCACCTGGTTGATAATAATTTCACCACATTACATTATAACATTTTTCTGTCCTTTATCCCGTCTTCCTTCTCTCACCCCAACCGGTCGCAGCAGATGGCCGCCCCTCCCTGAGCCTGGTTCTGCTGGAGGTTTCTTCCTGTTAAAAGGGAGTTTTTCCTTCCCACTGTCGCCAAAGTGCTTGCTCACAGGGGGTTTTCTCACGAACACGTTAAAGTTTACCTGACACCTGCATCTAAAAAGCTGCGTTTTCAAAAATACCTGGGTACATGTGGACGTAGCCTAGATGCATTACATTTTTATTATAATTCTTCATTGTTAATGTTAAAACCAGACTACTTTAAAATAATTGTCTCATGAACCACCTGGTTGATAATAATTTCACCACATTACATTATAGCATTTTTCTGTCCTTTATTCCGTCTTCCTTCTCTCACCCCAACCGGTCGCAGCAGATGGCCGCCCCTCCCTGAGCCTGGTTCTGCTGGAGGTTTCTTCCTGTTAAAAGGGAGTTTTTCCTTCCCACTGTCGCCAAAGTGCTTGCTCACAGGGGGTCATATGATTGTTGGGTTCTGTACTATTGTAGGGTCTACCTTACAATAGAAAGCGCCTTGAGGCAACTGTTGTTGTGATTAGGCGCTATATAAATAAAATTGAATTGAATTCAAATAAAAATGAATTTTAAAAAAAGTTTTAAAAGTGTACTTAGTTTTATTTGCTGTCAATTTGCCTAGAATGGAATATCAGATTAGAACGGCCTCTAAAATATAATATTTAATTTATTAAATAAATCAAATGATTTACAGAAAATAAAATTCAAAAACACTTTCATTTTCACTGTATCTGTATGGCTATAGAGGAGCTGTTATTATTTTGCCTGTTTGTCAGTGCTGGTACGAACCCCGTTGGTGCTGTGTTGATCCTTTTGCAGAGGTTTGAAGTTTCTTTCGATAAATCTGAGTCAGTTTGGGTCGATGCTCAGTGTATTTTTCCACAACAATCTTGGTGACGAGGATGAGATTTCTTGAGTGATTTTTGTTCTCTACTTTCATTTTGATTCCAGGAAACCTGCAGGTAGACTCAATGAGTCTGAAAGAGCGCTTATGTCTGAGCAAAGTATGGAGAAGGCGAGTGCGTGGCAACTGAGATCAGACAGAGTCACCGCTGAAATCTCAATTATTAAAGAATCCAGAGTGGAGAGCGGCTGAGACCAACTTGAATTTCAGATTTTATTGAGGGTTTTTAAGGGGCAAGTATGATTAAGAACTGTAAACTTACCCGGCGTTTGGTAAGGGTGTCAGCCATTCAGAGAAGTTCTGTAAACCGACAAGCACCTGATCAAACTACAAGGGTGCGCCTTGAGAGGTTCAAAGGTTTATTTTTATTCTTTTCATTGTTGGTTGTGGACATCTTAACTGTATAAACAACACACTGATTATACAGTTAAGATGTCCTTTTGTAATAATTACAGTTGGACCAAAATCAGCTCACAAAATGCTATAAGAAATAAATGTTTTGATAAAATTATAAAGTGTGGTAAGTGATAGTAAAATAATGAAATATATAAGAAAGTCAAATGTGTAAAATTATAAAATAATATTGCAAAACCTAGTATGAACCATAACTAAGGTTAAATTACTATGATGTCCGCCCCAAATTTGTCAACAGATGCTGGGATCACCAAAAATAGTGCCAGGAGTTTCATACAGATGTGGTGAGAAGTTTAGAGGCTCTTATAATGATTATGAATATTATATTGTAGTTTGGGGCTTTTAATGATTTCTCTAACTTTACAGTATACATTTTAATGACTTTAAAAAGGAAGAATTGGGTGCAGAAGTTTGAATTTATTCACACAGGGTAAAAAGTATACATACAAGCTCAAGTATACCCATATGGAAAAGAAATAGAAAAAACTTATAAAAGACTTGCATAAGATGTGGCCTACTTCATATAGTGAATCATATAAGGCTTATGCGATTCACTCATGAAGGTGGCCACTTTCTCATTACTTTCATATATTGTTTTAGTAAGTATCCAAAATATACAAGTTTCATGTATATAATTTTTCAAGGGATCTTATATCTGTTTTCACTCTTGTATGCTTTTCATACAAGTTTCACACAAGACAGATACAGACTTTATAAGATGTATATATATATCGTTTCCATATGGGTATGCATGCACCCCACCTTAAGCTATATTAAGATAACAATGAATTAATATCAGTAGATATGAATACAAACTTCAGTCTAAGTAAAAACAAACCCCAACAACTTTTAATCGTACTCAGCTTGAATCTGAATAAAAAGAAGCAAAATAAAAAATATCTATTTCCTGATGCCTACATTAAAATTTAGGGAACACCTAAAATGTCCAATTGTAATTTGATATACAATGAAAAATTACAGTCTTTGAATTATGCATTTATTTAAGCAAATACAAAATAATTTGAAAATATCATGTGGTGAAATTATTATTAACCAGTCTGCTTTAAGAACAACAGTTACAATGGGTAATTTAAACTAATAGTTTATGCCATTTAAATGTCATGCAGCTGTGTCAGAGATTAGCTTAAACCCCGCCCCCAAACCTTTGAAGGTTCAACGTCAAAGAAAAGTGGATGACGTAACAGTGGCTGCAGCCGAACGTGGGCGGGGCTTAAACCTATATAAAGGAGCCGTCCAGACTCCCAAGCATTTGGTTTACAAAGAGCACACATGCCTAGTCCAACTCCAACCAGCCAACAATTTATTTCCTCTTCTACATTTCAGAGTCAGAGAAATAGTAATACAAACTTAAACATGACAACTCCACACAGTAACACCTCAGTGGAAACATGGAAGTCCTTAAGTGACCACTTTTTTGGTACAATTGTACCACAGTGGCAATCTCTGCAGTTCAACCCAGAGTACTGCAACACTGAGCTGCCTTCCACTTTGCTGAAAGACATGTTGAAACTTTGTTCCATGTTAGAGGACGCAATGGACACAACCGTGGAGAAGGGAGATCCAGTGTCCACGCAGAATAATGAGCTCTCTCTTCACTCAGTGCAAACAGAGTCCCCTGAGCAAACAGAAGAAACAGGAGCAAAGGACAGCATCCTGAAAGAAATTTCTGTAGATGACCACTGTGATAAAGAAGAAACAGAAACTCCAGGACTGGAGGACTCTTCAGACTCAAAAAACCTCAAGCTGCATTTGACTGCAGAGGAGAGCAGTCTTGATGAAACATCCACAGATGACAGTGAAAACAGAGAAATTCTAACACTGCATCGTGTACCTGCACCACCTTGCGTATATCCAGATATTTTAATAGGTTTCAGCTGTGAGTCATCTGAGGAAGAAGCGTCTGTGTCATCCCAGATGTTTCCTCCTCAAACCCTCACCGCAGCCACAGTAGAACCGAAGAAGAGCTGTTTGAAGGAAAACTACTCAAAAGACTTGGACAACATAGAAGCTTTCCCCCTGGAAAAGCCTGTGAAGAATGCTATACATGTGTCAGTCGGTAATGGTGATTCAGATATTGGTTCTTATGATGTCACTCTGGCATCTGATTATCTGTCTGAAGAAAAGATTTGTGTTTATAAAGTTATTCAGTTGGTAGTTTCAGAGGCCACAAGCAAAGCCTCGTCTAAATACAAGGACTTCACACGGTGCTCGACTCTGGACTCCAACAGCGATCGTCTGCTTGAAAAAATCTGGCCTCAGATTGACGAGAAAGATTTGGATCTATCTCCAAAAACGCTGACCAATATCAACAAGGACATTTTCACCAATCTTTGCAAAGCACATAACTGCAAGGAGAAGTATTTGATTTTATGTCTGAGGGAACAGCTTGACGATATTACTGTCCCAACATTTACAAAACACCTGTTGGCCTTACCAAAAAGAGTACTCACTATATATAAAAACCGAGAAGAGTACGTAAAAGTTGTTGAAAGTTTCACTAAAGATTTGGTTCTGCACGCTATAAGCAACGCAAATGAGGCAAGGAAATTGCCTCCAGGGGCAGATAAAGCCATCATGAACAGGTTTACCCACAGGATTTGGGCTAAAATTTTGTCCCAAAAGCTTAAAATGTCCTTAGAGAACACTGAAGAAGTCAGTGTGAAAGTGTACAATGAACTCCGGCAAAAGTGGAAAAATCCAAACACTGTCCTGGAGTTAATGTTTAATGGCCAAGACAATATTGACAACGTGATTGTCAAAAGTTTCAAAAGAAATGCCCCATTGAAGAGACCTAATTTCTTCTCTAGGGTTTTCTCACGAACACGTTAAAGTTTACCTGACACCTGCATCTAAAAAGCTGCGTTTTCAAAAATACCTGGGTACATGTGGACGTAGCCTAGATGCATTACATTTTTATTATAATTCTTCATTGTTAATGTTAAAACCAGACTACTTTAAAATAATTGTCTCATGAACCACCTGGTTGATAATAATTTCACCACATTACATTATAACATTTTTCTGTCCTTTATCCCGTCTTCCTTCTCTCACCCCAACCGGTCGCAGCAGATGGCCGCCCCTCCCTGAGCCTGGTTCTGCTGGAGGTTTCTTCCTGTTAAAAGGGAGTTTTTCCTTCCCACTGTCGCCAAAGTGCTTGCTCACAGGGGGTTTTCTCACGAGCACGTTAAAGTTTACCTGACACCTGCATCTAAAAAGCTGCGTTTTCAAAAATACCTGGGTACATGTGGACGTAGCCTAGATGCATTACATTTTTATTATAATTCTTCATTGTTAATGTTAAAACCAGACTACTTTAAAATAATTGTCTCATGAACCACCTGGTTGATAATAATTTCACCACATTACATTATAGCATTTTTCTGTCCTGTATTCCGTCTTCCTTCTCTCACCCCAACCGGTCGCAGCAGATGGCCGCCCCTCCCTGAGCCTGGTTCTGCTGGAGGTTTCTTCCTGTTAAAAGGGAGTTTTTCCTTCCCACTGTCGCCAAAGTGCTTGCTCACAGGGGGTTTTCTCACGAACACGTTAAAGTTTACCTGACACCTGCATCTAAAAAGCTGCGTTTTCAAAAATACCTGGGTACATGTGGACGTAGCCTAGATGCATTACATTTTTATTATAATTCTTCATTGTTAATGTTAAAACCAGACTACTTTAAAATAATTGTCTCATGAACCACCTGGTTGATAATAATTTCACCACATTACATTATAGCATTTTTCTGTCCTTTATTCCGTCTTCCTTCTCTCACCCCAACCGGTCGCAGCAGATGGCCGCCCCTCCCTGAGCCTGGTTCTGCTGGAGGTTTCTTCCTGTTAAAAGGGAGTTTTTCCTTCCCACTGTCGCCAAAGTGCTTGCTCACAGGGGGTCATATGATTGTTGGGTTCTGTACTATTGTAGGGTCTACCTTACAATAGAAAGCGCCTTGAGGCAACTGTTGTTGTGATTAGGCGCTATATAAATAAAATTGAATTGAATTCAAATAAAAATGAATTTTAAAAAAAGTTTTAAAAGTGTACTTAGTTTTATTTGCTGTCAATTTGCCTAGAATGGAATATCAGATTAGAACGGCCTCTAAAATATAATATTTAATTTATTAAATAAATCAAATGATTTACAGAAAATAAAATTCAAAAACACTTTCATTTTCACTGTATCTGTATGGCTATAGAGGAGCTGTTATTATTTTGCCTGTTTGTCAGTGCTGGTACGAACCCCGTTGGTGCTGTGTTGATCCTTTTGCAGAGGTTTGAAGTTTCTTTCGATAAATCTGAGTCAGTTTGGGTCGATGCTCAGTGTATTTTTCCACAACAATCTTGGTGACGAGGATGAGATTTCTTGAGTGATTTTTGTTCTCTACTTTCATTTTGATTCCAGGAAACCTGTAGGTAGACTCAATGAGTCTGAAAGAGCGCTTATGTCTGAGCAAAGTATGGAGAAGGCGAGTGCGTGGCAACTGAGATCAGACAGAGTCACCGCTGAAATCTCAATTATTAAAGAATCCAGAGTGGAGAGCGGCTGAGACCAACTTGAATTTCAGATTTTATTGAGGGTTTTTAAGGGGCAAGTATGATTAAGAACTGTAAACTTACCCGGCGTTTGGTAAGGGTGTCAGCCATTCAGAGAAGTTCTGTAAACCGACAAGCACCTGATCAAACTACAAGGGTGCGCCTTGAGAGGTTCAAAGGTTTATTTTTATTCTTTTCATTGTTGGTTGTGGACATCTTAACTGTATAAACAACACACTGATTATACAGTTAAGATGTCCTTTTGTAATAATTACAGTTGGACCAAAATCAGCTCACAAAATGCTATAAGAAAGAAATGTTTTGATAAAATTATAAAGTGTGGTAAGTGATAGTAAAATAATGAAATATATAAGAAAGTCAAATGTGTAAAATTATAAAATAATATTGCAAAACCTAGTATGAACCATAACTAAGGTTAAATTACTATGATGTCCGCCCCAAATTTGTCAACAGATGCTGGGATCACCAAAAATAGTGCCAGGAGTTTCATACAGATGTGGTGAGAAGTTTAGAGGCTCTTATAATGATTATGAATATTATATTGTAGTTTGGGGCTTTTAATGATTTCTCTAACTTTACAGTATACATTTTAATGACTTTAAAAAGGAAGAATTGGGTGCAGAAGTTTGAATTTATTCACACAGGGTAAAAAGTATACATACAAGCTCAAGTATACCCATATGGAAAAGAAATAGAAAAAACTTATAAAAGACTTGCATAAGATGTGGCCTACTTCATATAGTGAATCATATAAGGCTTATGCGATTCACTCATGAAGGTGGCCACTTTCTCATTACTTTCATATATTGTTTTAGTAAGTATCCAAAATATACAAGTTTCATGTATATAATTTTTCAAGGGATCTTATATCTGTTTTCACTCTTGTATGCTTTTCATACAAGTTTCACACAAGACAGATACAGACTTTATAAGATGTATATATATATCGTTTCCATATGGGTATGCATGCACCCCACCTTAAGCTATATTAAGATAACAATGAATTAATATCAGTAGATATGAATACAAACTTCAGTCTAAGTAAAAACAAACCCCAACAACTTTTAATCGTACTCAGCTTGAATCTGAATAAAAAGAAGCAAAATAAAAAATATCTATTTCCTGATGCCTACATTAAAATTTAGGGAACACCTAAAATGTCCAATTGTAATTTGATATACAATGAAAAATTACAGTCTTTGAATTATGCATTTATTTAAGCAAATACAAAATAATTTGAAAATATCATGTGGTGAAATTATTATTAACCAGTCTGCTTTAAGAACAACAGTTACAATGGGTAATTTAAACTAATAGTTTATGCCATTTAAATGTCATGCAGCTGTGTCAGAGATTAGCTTAAACCCCGCCCCCAAACCTTTGAAGGTTCAACTTCAAAGGAAAGTGGATGACGTCACAGTGGCTGCAGCCGAACGTGGGCGGGGCTTAAACCTATATAAAGGGGCCGTCCAGACTCCCAAGCATTTGGTTTACAAAGAGCACACATGCCTAGTCCAACTCCAACCAGCCAACAATTTATTTCCTCTTCTACATTTCAGAGTCAGAGAAATAGTAATACAAACTTAAACATGACAACTCCACACAGTAACACCTCAGTGGAAACATGGAAGTCCTTAAGTGACCACTTTTTTGGTACAATTGTACCACAGTGGCAATCTCTGCAGTTCAACCCAGAGTACTGCAACACTGAGCTGCCTTCCACTTTGCTGAAAGACATGTTGAAACTTTGTTCCATGTTAGAGGACGCAATGGACACAACCGTGGAGAAGGGAGATCCAGTGTCCACGCAGAATAATGAGCTCTCTCTTCACTCAGTGCAAACAGAGTCCCCTGAGCAAACAGAAGAAACAGGAGCAAAGGACAGCATCCTGAAAGAAATTTCTGTAGATGACCACTGTGATAAAGAAGAAACAGAAACTCCAGGACTGGAGGACTCTTCAGACTCAAAAAACCTCAAGCTGCATTTGACTGCAGAGGAGAGCAGTCTTGATGAAACATCCACAGATGACAGTGAAAACAGAGAAATTCTAACACTGCATCGTGTACCTGCACCACCTTGCGTATATCCAGATATTTTAATAGGTTTCAGCTGTGAGTCATCTGAGGAAGAAGCGTCTGTGTCATCCCAGATGTTTCCTCCTCAAACCCTCACCGCAGCCACAGTAGAACCGAAGAAGAGCTGTTTGAAGGAAAACTACTCAAAAGACTTGGACAACATAGAAGCTTTCGCCCTGGAAAAGCCTGTGAAGAATGCTATACATGTGTCAGTCGGTAATGGTGATTCAGATATTGGTTCTTATGATGTCACGCTGGCATCTGATTATCTGTCTGAAGAAAAGATTTGTGTTTATAAAGTTATTCAGTTGGTAGTTTCAGAGGCCACAAGCAAAGCCTCGTCTAAATACAAGGACTTCACACGGTGCTCGACTCTGGACTCCAACAGCGATCGTCTGCTTGAAAAAATCTGGCCTCAGATTGATGAGAAAGATTTGGATCTATCTCCAAAAACGCTGACCAATATCAACAAGGACATTTTCACCAATCTTTGCAAAGCACATAACTGCAAGGAGAAGTATTTGATTTTATGTCTGAGGGAACAGCTTGACGATATTACTGTCCCAACATTTACAAAACACCTGTTGGCCTTACCAAAAAGAGTACTCACTATATATAAAAACCGAGAAGAGTACGTAAAAGTTGTTGAAAGTTTCACTAAAGATTTGGTTCTGCACGCTATAAGCAACGCAAATGAGGCAAGGAAATTGCCTCCAGGGGCAGATAAAGCCATCATGAACAGGTTTACCCACAGGATTTGGGCTAAAATTTTGTCCCAAAAGCTTAAAATGTCCTTAGAGAACACTGAAGAAGTCAGTGTGAAAGTGTACAATGAACTCCGGCAAAAGTGGAAAAATCCAAACACTGTCCTGGAGTTAATGTTTAATGGCCAAGACAATATTGACAACGTGATTGTCAAAAGTTTCAAAAGAAATGCCCCATTGAAGAGACCTAATTTCTTCTCTAGGGTTTTCTCACGAACACGTTAAAGTTTACCTGACACCTGCATCTAAAAAGCTGCGTTTTCAAAAATACCTGGGTACATGTGGACGTAGCCTAGATGCATTACATTTTTATTATAATTCTTCATTGTTAATGTTAAAACCAGACTACTTTAAAATAATTGTCTCATGAACCACCTGGTTGATAATAATTTCACCACATTACATTATAACATTTTTCTGTCCTTTATCCCGTCTTCCTTCTCTCACCCCAACCGGTCGCAGCAGATGGCCGCCCCTCCCTGAGCCTGGTTCTGCTGGAGGTTTCTTCCTGTTAAAAGGGAGTTTTTCCTTCCCACTGTCGCCAAAGTGCTTGCTCACAGGGGGTTTTCTCACGAACACGTTAAAGTTTACCTGACACCTGCATCTAAAAAGCTGCGTTTTCAAAAATACCTGGGTACATGTGGACGTAGCCTAGATGCATTACATTTTTATTATAATTCTTCATTGTTAATGTTAAAACCAGACTACTTTAAAATAATTGTCTCATGAACCACCTGGTTGATAATAATTTCACCACATTACATTATAGCATTTTTCTGTCCTTTATTCCGTCTTCCTTCTCTCACCCCAACCGGTCGCAGCAGATGGCCGCCCCTCCCTGAGCCTGGTTCTGCTGGAGGTTTCTTCCTGTTAAAAGGGAGTTTTTCCTTCCCACTGTCGCCAAAGTGCTTGCTCACAGGGGGTCATATGATTGTTGGGTTCTGTACTATTGTAGGGTCTACCTTACAATAGAAAGCGCCTTGAGGCAACTGTTGTTGTGATTAGGCGCTATATAAATAAAATTGAATTGAATTCAAATAAAAATGAATTTTAAAAAAAGTTTTAAAAGTGTACTTAGTTTTATTTGCTGTCAATTTGCCTAGAATGGAATATCAGATTAGAACAGCCTCTAAAATATAATATTTAATTTATTAAATAAATCAAATGATTTACAGAAAATAAAATTCAAAAACACTTTCATTTTCACTGTATCTGTATGGCTATAGAGGAGCTGTTATTATTTTGCCTGTTTGTCAGTGCTGGTACGAACCCCGTTGGTGCTGTGTTGATCCTTTTGCAGAGGTTTGAAGTTTCTTTCGATAAATCTGAGTCAGTTTGGGTCGATGCTCAGTGTATTTTTCCACAACAATCTTGGTGACGAGGATGAGATTTCTTGAGTGATTTTTGTTCTCTACTTTCATTTTGATTCCAGGAAACCTGCAGGTAGACTCAATGAGTCTGAAAGAGCGCTTATGTCCGAGCAAAGTATGGAGAAGGCGAGTGCGTGGCAACTGAGATCAGACAGAGTCACCGCTGAAATCTCAATTATTAAAGAATCCAGAGTGGAGAGCGGCTGAGACCAACTTGAATTTCAGATTTTATTGAGGGTTTTTAAGGGGCAAGTATGATTAAGAACTGTAAAGTTACCCGGCGTTTGGTAAGGGTGTCAGCCATTCAGAGAAGTTCTGTAAACCGACAAGCACCTGATCAAACTACAAGGGTGCGCCTTGAGAGGTTCAAAGGTTTATTTTTATTCTTTTCATTGTTGGTTGTGGACATCTTAACTGTATAAACAACACACTGATTATACAGTTAAGATGTCCTTTTGTAATAATTACAGTTGGACCAAAATCAGCTCACAAAATGCTATAAGAAATAAATGTTTTGATAAAATATAAAGTGTGGTAAGTGATAGTAAAATAATGAAATATATAAGAAAGTCAAATGTGTAAAATTATAAAATAATATTGCAAAACCTAGTATGAACCATAACTAAGGTTAAATTACTATGATGTCCGCCCCAAATTTGTCAACAGATGCTGGGATCACCAAAAATAGTGCCAGGAGTTTCATACAGATGTGGTGAGAAGTTTAGAGGCTCTTATAATGATTATGAATATTATATTGTAGTTTGGGGCTTTTAATGATTTCTCTAACTTTACAGTATACATTTTAATGACTTTAAAAAGGAAGAATTGGGTGCAGAAGTTTGAATTTATTCACACAGGGTAAAAAGTATACATACAAGCTCAAGTATACCCATATGGAAAAGAAATAGAAAAAACTTATAAAAGACTTGCATAAGATGTGGCCTACTTCATATAGTGAATCATATAAGGCTTATGCGATTCACTCATGAAGGTGGCCACTTTCTCATTACTTTCATATATTGTTTTAGTAAGTATCCAAAATATACAAGTTTCATGTATATAATTTTTCAAGGGATCTTATATCTGTTTTCACTCTTGTATGCTTTTCATACAAGTTTCACACAAGACAGATACAGACTTTATAAGATTTATGTATATATCGTTTCCATATGGGTATGCATGCACCCCACCTTAAGCTATATTAAGATAACAATGAATTAATATCAGTAGATATGAATACAAACTTCAGTCTAAGTAAAAACAAACCCCAACAACTTTTAATCGTACTCAGCTTGAATCTGAATAAAAAGAAGCAAAATAAAAAATATCTATTTCCTGATGCCTACATTAAAATTTAGGGAACACCTAAAATGTCCAATTGTAATTTGATATACAATGAAAAATTACAGTCTTTGAATTATGCATTTATTTAAGCAAATACAAAATAATTTGAAAATATCATGTGGTGAAATTATTATTAACCAGTCTGCTTTAAGAACAACAGTTACAATGGGTAATTTAAACTAATAGTTTATGCCATTTAAATGTCATGCAGCTGTGTCAGAGATTAGCTTAAACCCCGCCCCCAAACCTTTGAAGGTTCAACTTCAAAGGAAAGTGGATGACGTCACAGTGGCTGCAGCCGAACGTGGGCGGGGCTTAAACCTATATAAAGGGGCCGTCCAGACTCCCAAGCATTTGGTTTACAAAGAGCACACATGCCTAGTCCAACTCCAACCAGCCAACAATTTATTTCCTCTTCTACATTTCAGAGTCAGAGAAATAGTAATACAAACTTAAACATGACAACTCCACACAGTAACACCTCAGTGGAAACATGGAAGTCCTTAAGTGACCACTTTTTTGGTACAATTGTACCACAGTGGCAATCTCTGCAGTTCAACCCAGAGTACTGCAACACTGAGCTGCCTTCCACTTTGCTGAAAGACATGTTGAAACTTTGTTCCATGTTAGAGGACGCAATGGACACAACCGTGGAGAAGGGAGATCCAGTGTCCACGCAGAATAATGAGCTCTCTCTTCACTCAGTGCAAACAGAGTCCCCTGAGCAAACAGAAGAAACAGGAGCAAAGGACAGCATCCTGAAAGAAATTTCTGTAGATGACCACTGTGATAAAGAAGAAACAGAAACTCCAGGACTGGAGGACTCTTCAGACTCAAAAAACCTCAAGCTGCATTTGACTGCAGAGGAGAGCAGTCTTGATGAAACATCCACAGATGACAGTGAAAACAGAGAAATTCTAACACTGCATCGTGTACCTGCACCACCTTGCGTATATCCAGATATTTTAATAGGTTTCAGCTGTGAGTCATCTGAGGAAGAAGCGTCTGTGTCATCCCAGATGTTTCCTCCTCAAACCCTCACCGCAGCCACAGTAGAACCGAAGAAGAGCTGTTTGAAGGAAAACTACTCAAAAGACTTGGACAACATAGAAGCTTTCCCCCTGGAAAAGCCTGTGAAGAATGCTATACATGTGTCAGTCGGTAATGGTGATTCAGATATTGGTTCTTATGATGTCACGCTGGCATCTGATTATCTGTCTGAAGAAAAGATTTGTGTTTATAAAGTTATTCAGTTGGTAGTTTCAGAGGCCACAAGCAAAGCCTCGTCTAAATACAAGGACTTCACACGGTGCTCGACTCTGGACTCCAACAGCGATCGTCTGCTTGAAAAAATCTGGCCTCAGATTGACGAGAAAGATTTGGATCTATCTCCAAAAACGCTGACCAATATCAACAAGGACATTTTCACCAATCTTTGCAAAGCACATAACTGCAAGGAGAAGTATTTGATTTTATGTCTGAGGGAACAGCTTGACGATATTACTGTCCCAACATTTACAAAACACCTGTTGGCCTTACCAAAAAGAGTACTCACTATATATAAAAACCGAGAAGAGTACGTAAAAGTTGTTGAAAGTTTCACTAAAGATTTGGTTCTGCACGCTATAAGCAACGCAAATGAGGCAAGGAAATTGCCTCCAGGGGCAGATAAAGCCATCATGAACAGGTTTACCCACAGGATTTGGGCTAAAATTTTGTCCCAAAAGCTTAAAATGTCCTTAGAGAACACTGAAGAAGTCAGTGTGAAAGTGTACAATGAACTCCGGCAAAAGTGGAAAAATCCAAACACTGTCCTGGAGTTAATGTTTAATGGCCAAGACAATATTGACAACGTGATTGTCAAAAGTTTCAAAAGAAATGCCCCATTGAAGAGACCTAATTTCTTCTCTAGGGTTTTCTCACGAACACGTTAAAGTTTACCTGACACCTGCATCTAAAAAGCTGCGTTTTCAAAAATACCTGGGTACATGTGGACGTAGCCTAGATGCATTACATTTTTATTATAATTCTTCATTGTTAATGTTAAAACCAGACTACTTTAAAATAATTGTCTCATGAACCACCTGGTTGATAATAATTTCACCACATTACATTATAACATTTTTCTGTCCTTTATCCCGTCTTCCTTCTCTCACCCCAACCGGTCGCAGCAGATGGCCGCCCCTCCCTGAGCCTGGTTCTGCTGGAGGTTTCTTCCTGTTAAAAGGGAGTTTTTCCTTCCCACTGTCGCCAAAGTGCTTGCTCACAGGGGGTTTTCTCACGAACACGTTAAAGTTTACCTGACACCTGCATCTAAAAAGCTGCGTTTTCAAAAATACCTGGGTACATGTGGACGTAGCCTAGATGCATTACATTTTTATTATAATTCTTCATTGTTAATGTTAAAACCAGACTACTTTAAAATAATTGTCTCATGAACCACCTGGTTGATAATAATTTCACCACATTACATTATAGCATTTTTCTGTCCTTTATTCCGTCTTCCTTCTCTCACCCCAACCGGTCGCAGCAGATGGCCGCCCCTCCCTGAGCCTGGTTCTGCTGGAGGTTTCTTCCTGTTAAAAGGGAGTTTTTCCTTCCCACTGTCGCCAAAGTGCTTGCTCACAGGGGGTCATATGATTGTTGGGTTCTGTACTATTGTAGGGTCTACCTTACAATAGAAAGCGCCTTGAGGCAACTGTTGTTGTGATTAGGCGCTATATAAATAAAATTGAATTGAATTCAAATAAAAATGAATTTTAAAAAAAGTTTTAAAAGTGTACTTAGTTTTATTTGCTGTCAATTTGCCTAGAATGGAATATCAGATTAGAACGGCCTCTAAAATATAATATTTAATTTATTAAATAAATCAAATGATTTACAGAAAATAAAATTCAAAAACACTTTCATTTTCACTGTATCTGTATGGCTATAGAGGAGCTGTTATTATTTTGCCTGTTTGTCAGTGCTGGTACGAACCCCGTTGGTGCTGTGTTGATCCTTTTGCAGAGGTTTGAAGTTTCTTTCGATAAATCTGAGTCAGTTTGGGTCGATGCTCAGTGTATTTTTCCACAACAATCTTGGTGACGAGGATGAGATTTCTTGAGTGATTTTTGTTCTCTACTTTCATTTTGATTCCAGGAAACCTGTAGGTAGACTCAATGAGTCTGAAAGAGCGCTTATGTCTGAGCAAAGTATGGAGAAGGCGAGTGCGTGGCAACTGAGATCAGACAGAGTCACCGCTGAAATCTCAATTATTAAAGAATCCAGAGTGGAGAGCGGCTGAGACCAACTTGAATTTCAGATTTTATTGAGGGTTTTTAAGGGGCAAGTATGATTAAGAACTGTAAACTTACCCGGCGTTTGGTAAGGGTGTCAGCCATTCAGAGAAGTTCTGTAAACCGACAAGCACCTGATCAAACTACAAGGGTGCGCCTTGAGAGGTTCAAAGGTTTATTTTTATTCTTTTCATTGTTGGTTGTGGACATCTTAACTGTATAAACAACACACTGATTATACAGTTAAGATGTCCTTTTGTAATAATTACAGTTGGACCAAAATCAGCTCACAAAATGCTATAAGAAAGAAATGTTTTGATAAAATTATAAAGTGTGGTAAGTGATAGTAAAATAATGAAATATATAAGAAAGTCAAATGTGTAAAATTATAAAATAATATTGCAAAACCTAGTATGAACCATAACTAAGGTTAAATTACTATGATGTCCGCCCCAAATTTGTCAACAGATGCTGGGATCACCAAAAATAGTGCCAGGAGTTTCATACAGATGTGGTGAGAAGTTTAGAGGCTCTTATAATGATTATGAATATTATATTGTAGTTTGGGGCTTTTAATGATTTCTCTAACTTTACAGTATACATTTTAATGACTTTAAAAAGGAAGAATTGGGTGCAGAAGTTTGAATTTATTCACACAGGGTAAAAAGTATACATACAAGCTCAAGTATACCCATATGGAAAAGAAATAGAAAAAACTTATAAAAGACTTGCATAAGATGTGGCCTACTTCATATAGTGAATCATATAAGGCTTATGCGATTCACTCATGAAGGTGGCCACTTTCTCATTACTTTCATATATTGTTTTAGTAAGTATCCAAAATATACAAGTTTCATGTATATAATTTTTCAAGGGATCTTATATCTGTTTTCACTCTTGTATGCTTTTCATACAAGTTTCACACAAGACAGATACAGACTTTATAAGATGTATATATATATCGTTTCCATATGGGTATGCATGCACCCCACCTTAAGCTATATTAAGATAACAATGAATTAATATCAGTAGATATGAATACAAACTTCAGTCTAAGTAAAAACAAACCCCAACAACTTTTAATCGTACTCAGCTTGAATCTGAATAAAAAGAAGCAAAATAAAAAATATCTATTTCCTGATGCCTACATTAAAATTTAGGGAACACCTAAAATGTCCAATTGTAATTTGATATACAATGAAAAATTACAGTCTTTGAATTATGCATTTATTTAAGCAAATACAAAATAATTTGAAAATATCATGTGGTGAAATTATTATTAACCAGTCTGCTTTAAGAACAACAGTTACAATGGGTAATTTAAACTAATAGTTTATGCCATTTAAATGTCATGCAGCTGTGTCAGAGATTAGCTTAAACCCCGCCCCCAAACCTTTGAAGGTTCAACTTCAAAGGAAAGTGGATGACGTCACAGTGGCTGCAGCCGAACGTGGGCGGGGCTTAAACCTATATAAAGGGGCCGTCCAGACTCCCAAGCATTTGGTTTACAAAGAGCACACATGCCTAGTCCAACTCCAACCAGCCAACAATTTATTTCCTCTTCTACATTTCAGAGTCAGAGAAATAGTAATACAAACTTAAACATGACAACTCCACACAGTAACACCTCAGTGGAAACATGGAAGTCCTTAAGTGACCACTTTTTTGGTACAATTGTACCACAGTGGCAATCTCTGCAGTTCAACCCAGAGTACTGCAACACTGAGCTGCCTTCCACTTTGCTGAAAGACATGTTGAAACTTTGTTCCATGTTAGAGGACGCAATGGACACAACCGTGGAGAAGGGAGATCCAGTGTCCACGCAGAATAATGAGCTCTCTCTTCACTCAGTGCAAACAGAGTCCCCTGAGCAAACAGAAGAAACAGGAGCAAAGGACAGCATCCTGAAAGAAATTTCTGTAGATGACCACTGTGATAAAGAAGAAACAGAAACTCCAGGACTGGAGGACTCTTCAGACTCAAAAAACCTCAAGCTGCATTTGACTGCAGAGGAGAGCAGTCTTGATGAAACATCCACAGATGACAGTGAAAACAGAGAAATTCTAACACTGCATCGTGTACCTGCACCACCTTGCGTATATCCAGATATTTTAATAGGTTTCAGCTGTGAGTCATCTGAGGAAGAAGCGTCTGTGTCATCCCAGATGTTTCCTCCTCAAACCCTCACCGCAGCCACAGTAGAACCGAAGAAGAGCTGTTTGAAGGAAAACTACTCAAAAGACTTGGACAACATAGAAGCTTTCGCCCTGGAAAAGCCTGTGAAGAATGCTATACATGTGTCAGTCGGTAATGGTGATTCAGATATTGGTTCTTATGATGTCACGCTGGCATCTGATTATCTGTCTGAAGAAAAGATTTGTGTTTATAAAGTTATTCAGTTGGTAGTTTCAGAGGCCACAAGCAAAGCCTCGTCTAAATACAAGGACTTCACACGGTGCTCGACTCTGGACTCCAACAGCGATCGTCTGCTTGAAAAAATCTGGCCTCAGATTGATGAGAAAGATTTGGATCTATCTCCAAAAACGCTGACCAATATCAACAAGGACATTTTCACCAATCTTTGCAAAGCACATAACTGCAAGGAGAAGTATTTGATTTTATGTCTGAGGGAACAGCTTGACGATATTACTGTCCCAACATTTACAAAACACCTGTTGGCCTTACCAAAAAGAGTACTCACTATATATAAAAACCGAGAAGAGTACGTAAAAGTTGTTGAAAGTTTCACTAAAGATTTGGTTCTGCACGCTATAAGCAACGCAAATGAGGCAAGGAAATTGCCTCCAGGGGCAGATAAAGCCATCATGAACAGGTTTACCCACAGGATTTGGGCTAAAATTTTGTCCCAAAAGCTTAAAATGTCCTTAGAGAACACTGAAGAAGTCAGTGTGAAAGTGTACAATGAACTCCGGCAAAAGTGGAAAAATCCAAACACTGTCCTGGAGTTAATGTTTAATGGCCAAGACAATATTGACAACGTGATTGTCAAAAGTTTCAAAAGAAATGCCCCATTGAAGAGACCTAATTTCTTCTCTAGGGTTTTCTCACGAACACGTTAAAGTTTACCTGACACCTGCATCTAAAAAGCTGCGTTTTCAAAAATACCTGGGTACATGTGGACGTAGCCTAGATGCATTACATTTTTATTATAATTCTTCATTGTTAATGTTAAAACCAGACTACTTTAAAATAATTGTCTCATGAACCACCTGGTTGATAATAATTTCACCACATTACATTATAACATTTTTCTGTCCTTTATCCCGTCTTCCTTCTCTCACCCCAACCGGTCGCAGCAGATGGCCGCCCCTCCCTGAGCCTGGTTCTGCTGGAGGTTTCTTCCTGTTAAAAGGGAGTTTTTCCTTCCCACTGTCGCCAAAGTGCTTGCTCACAGGGGGTTTTCTCACGAACACGTTAAAGTTTACCTGACACCTGCATCTAAAAAGCTGCGTTTTCAAAAATACCTGGGTACATGTGGACGTAGCCTAGATGCATTACATTTTTATTATAATTCTTCATTGTTAATGTTAAAACCAGACTACTTTAAAATAATTGTCTCATGAACCACCTGGTTGATAATAATTTCACCACATTACATTATAGCATTTTTCTGTCCTTTATTCCGTCTTCCTTCTCTCACCCCAACCGGTCGCAGCAGATGGCCGCCCCTCCCTGAGCCTGGTTCTGCTGGAGGTTTCTTCCTGTTAAAAGGGAGTTTTTCCTTCCCACTGTCGCCAAAGTGCTTGCTCACAGGGGGTCATATGATTGTTGGGTTCTGTACTATTGTAGGGTCTACCTTACAATAGAAAGCGCCTTGAGGCAACTGTTGTTGTGATTAGGCGCTATATAAATAAAATTGAATTGAATTCAAATAAAAATGAATTTTAAAAAAAGTTTTAAAAGTGTACTTAGTTTTATTTGCTGTCAATTTGCCTAGAATGGAATATCAGATTAGAACAGCCTCTAAAATATAATATTTAATTTATTAAATAAATCAAATGATTTACAGAAAATAAAATTCAAAAACACTTTCATTTTCACTGTATCTGTATGGCTATAGAGGAGCTGTTATTATTTTGCCTGTTTGTCAGTGCTGGTACGAACCCCGTTGGTGCTGTGTTGATCCTTTTGCAGAGGTTTGAAGTTTCTTTCGATAAATCTGAGTCAGTTTGGGTCGATGCTCAGTGTATTTTTCCACAACAATCTTGGTGACGAGGATGAGATTTCTTGAGTGATTTTTGTTCTCTACTTTCATTTTGATTCCAGGAAACCTGCAGGTAGACTCAATGAGTCTGAAAGAGCGCTTATGTCCGAGCAAAGTATGGAGAAGGCGAGTGCGTGGCAACTGAGATCAGACAGAGTCACCGCTGAAATCTCAATTATTAAAGAATCCAGAGTGGAGAGCGGCTGAGACCAACTTGAATTTCAGATTTTATTGAGGGTTTTTAAGGGGCAAGTATGATTAAGAACTGTAAAGTTACCCGGCGTTTGGTAAGGGTGTCAGCCATTCAGAGAAGTTCTGTAAACCGACAAGCACCTGATCAAACTACAAGGGTGCGCCTTGAGAGGTTCAAAGGTTTATTTTTATTCTTTTCATTGTTGGTTGTGGACATCTTAACTGTATAAACAACACACTGATTATACAGTTAAGATGTCCTTTTGTAATAATTACAGTTGGACCAAAATCAGCTCACAAAATGCTATAAGAAATAAATGTTTTGATAAAATATAAAGTGTGGTAAGTGATAGTAAAATAATGAAATATATAAGAAAGTCAAATGTGTAAAATTATAAAATAATATTGCAAAACCTAGTATGAACCATAACTAAGGTTAAATTACTATGATGTCCGCCCCAAATTTGTCAACAGATGCTGGGATCACCAAAAATAGTGCCAGGAGTTTCATACAGATGTGGTGAGAAGTTTAGAGGCTCTTATAATGATTATGAATATTATATTGTAGTTTGGGGCTTTTAATGATTTCTCTAACTTTACAGTATACATTTTAATGACTTTAAAAAGGAAGAATTGGGTGCAGAAGTTTGAATTTATTCACACAGGGTAAAAAGTATACATACAAGCTCAAGTATACCCATATGGAAAAGAAATAGAAAAAACTTATAAAAGACTTGCATAAGATGTGGCCTACTTCATATAGTGAATCATATAAGGCTTATGCGATTCACTCATGAAGGTGGCCACTTTCTCATTACTTTCATATATTGTTTTAGTAAGTATCCAAAATATACAAGTTTCATGTATATAATTTTTCAAGGGATCTTATATCTGTTTTCACTCTTGTATGCTTTTCATACAAGTTTCACACAAGACAGATACAGACTTTATAAGATTTATGTATATATCGTTTCCATATGGGTATGCATGCACCCCACCTTAAGCTATATTAAGATAACAATGAATTAATATCAGTAGATATGAATACAAACTTCAGTCTAAGTAAAAACAAACCCCAACAACTTTTAATCGTACTCAGCTTGAATCTGAATAAAAAGAAGCAAAATAAAAAATATCTATTTCCTGATGCCTACATTAAAATTTAGGGAACACCTAAAATGTCCAATTGTAATTTGATATACAATGAAAAATTACAGTCTTTGAATTATGCATTTATTTAAGCAAATACAAAATAATTTGAAAATATCATGTGGTGAAATTATTATTAACCAGTCTGCTTTAAGAACAACAGTTACAATGGGTAATTTAAACTAATAGTTTATGCCATTTAAATGTCATGCAGCTGTGTCAGAGATTAGCTTAAACCCCGCCCCCAAACCTTTGAAGGTTCAACTTCAAAGGAAAGTGGATGACGTCACAGTGGCTGCAGCCGAACGTGGGCGGGGCTTAAACCTATATAAAGGGGCCGTCCAGACTCCCAAGCATTTGGTTTACAAAGAGCACACATGCCTAGTCCAACTCCAACCAGCCAACAATTTATTTCCTCTTCTACATTTCAGAGTCAGAGAAATAGTAATACAAACTTAAACATGACAACTCCACACAGTAACACCTCAGTGGAAACATGGAAGTCCTTAAGTGACCACTTTTTTGGTACAATTGTACCACAGTGGCAATCTCTGCAGTTCAACCCAGAGTACTGCAACACTGAGCTGCCTTCCACTTTGCTGAAAGACATGTTGAAACTTTGTTCCATGTTAGAGGACGCAATGGACACAACCGTGGAGAAGGGAGATCCAGTGTCCACGCAGAATAATGAGCTCTCTCTTCACTCAGTGCAAACAGAGTCCCCTGAGCAAACAGAAGAAACAGGAGCAAAGGACAGCATCCTGAAAGAAATTTCTGTAGATGACCACTGTGATAAAGAAGAAACAGAAACTCCAGGACTGGAGGACTCTTCAGACTCAAAAAACCTCAAGCTGCATTTGACTGCAGAGGAGAGCAGTCTTGATGAAACATCCACAGATGACAGTGAAAACAGAGAAATTCTAACACTGCATCGTGTACCTGCACCACCTTGCGTATATCCAGATATTTTAATAGGTTTCAGCTGTGAGTCATCTGAGGAAGAAGCGTCTGTGTCATCCCAGATGTTTCCTCCTCAAACCCTCACCGCAGCCACAGTAGAACCGAAGAAGAGCTGTTTGAAGGAAAACTACTCAAAAGACTTGGACAACATAGAAGCTTTCCCCCTGGAAAAGCCTGTGAAGAATGCTATACATGTGTCAGTCGGTAATGGTGATTCAGATATTGGTTCTTATGATGTCACGCTGGCATCTGATTATCTGTCTGAAGAAAAGATTTGTGTTTATAAAGTTATTCAGTTGGTAGTTTCAGAGGCCACAAGCAAAGCCTCGTCTAAATACAAGGACTTCACACGGTGCTCGACTCTGGACTCCAACAGCGATCGTCTGCTTGAAAAAATCTGGCCTCAGATTGACGAGAAAGATTTGGATCTATCTCCAAAAACGCTGACCAATATCAACAAGGACATTTTCACCAATCTTTGCAAAGCACATAACTGCAAGGAGAAGTATTTGATTTTATGTCTGAGGGAACAGCTTGACGATATTACTGTCCCAACATTTACAAAACACCTGTTGGCCTTACCAAAAAGAGTACTCACTATATATAAAAACCGAGAAGAGTACGTAAAAGTTGTTGAAAGTTTCACTAAAGATTTGGTTCTGCACGCTATAAGCAACGCAAATGAGGCAAGGAAATTGCCTCCAGGGGCAGATAAAGCCATCATGAACAGGTTTACCCACAGGATTTGGGCTAAAATTTTGTCCCAAAAGCTTAAAATGTCCTTAGAGAACACTGAAGAAGTCAGTGTGAAAGTGTACAATGAACTCCGGCAAAAGTGGAAAAATCCAAACACTGTCCTGGAGTTAATGTTTAATGGCCAAGACAATATTGACAACGTGATTGTCAAAAGTTTCAAAAGAAATGCCCCATTGAAGAGACCTAATTTCTTCTCTAGGGTTTTCTCACGAACACGTTAAAGTTTACCTGACACCTGCATCTAAAAAGCTGCGTTTTCAAAAATACCTGGGTACATGTGGACGTAGCCTAGATGCATTACATTTTTATTATAATTCTTCATTGTTAATGTTAAAACCAGACTACTTTAAAATAATTGTCTCATGAACCACCTGGTTGATAATAATTTCACCACATTACATTATAACATTTTTCTGTCCTTTATCCCGTCTTCCTTCTCTCACCCCAACCGGTCGCAGCAGATGGCCGCCCCTCCCTGAGCCTGGTTCTGCTGGAGGTTTCTTCCTGTTAAAAGGGAGTTTTTCCTTCCCACTGTCGCCAAAGTGCTTGCTCACAGGGGGTTTTCTCACGAACACGTTAAAGTTTACCTGACACCTGCATCTAAAAAGCTGCGTTTTCAAAAATACCTGGGTACATGTGGACGTAGCCTAGATGCATTACATTTTTATTATAATTCTTCATTGTTAATGTTAAAACCAGACTACTTTAAAATAATTGTCTCATGAACCACCTGGTTGATAATAATTTCACCACATTACATTATAGCATTTTTCTGTCCTTTATTCCGTCTTCCTTCTCTCACCCCAACCGGTCGCAGCAGATGGCCGCCCCTCCCTGAGCCTGGTTCTGCTGGAGGTTTCTTCCTGTTAAAAGGGAGTTTTTCCTTCCCACTGTCGCCAAAGTGCTTGCTCACAGGGGGTCATATGATTGTTGGGTTCTGTACTATTGTAGGGTCTACCTTACAATAGAAAGCGCCTTGAGGCAACTGTTGTTGTGATTAGGCGCTATATAAATAAAATTGAATTGAATTCAAATAAAAATGAATTTTAAAAAAAGTTTTAAAAGTGTACTTAGTTTTATTTGCTGTCAATTTGCCTAGAATGGAATATCAGATTAGAACGGCCTCTAAAATATAATATTTAATTTATTAAATAAATCAAATGATTTACAGAAAATAAAATTCAAAAACACTTTCATTTTCACTGTATCTGTATGGCTATAGAGGAGCTGTTATTATTTTGCCTGTTTGTCAGTGCTGGTACGAACCCCGTTGGTGCTGTGTTGATCCTTTTGCAGAGGTTTGAAGTTTCTTTCGATAAATCTGAGTCAGTTTGGGTCGATGCTCAGTGTATTTTTCCACAACAATCTTGGTGACGAGGATGAGATTTCTTGAGTGATTTTTGTTCTCTACTTTCATTTTGATTCCAGGAAACCTGTAGGTAGACTCAATGAGTCTGAAAGAGCGCTTATGTCTGAGCAAAGTATGGAGAAGGCGAGTGCGTGGCAACTGAGATCAGACAGAGTCACCGCTGAAATCTCAATTATTAAAGAATCCAGAGTGGAGAGCGGCTGAGACCAACTTGAATTTCAGATTTTATTGAGGGTTTTTAAGGGGCAAGTATGATTAAGAACTGTAAACTTACCCGGCGTTTGGTAAGGGTGTCAGCCATTCAGAGAAGTTCTGTAAACCGACAAGCACCTGATCAAACTACAAGGGTGCGCCTTGAGAGGTTCAAAGGTTTATTTTTATTCTTTTCATTGTTGGTTGTGGACATCTTAACTGTATAAACAACACACTGATTATACAGTTAAGATGTCCTTTTGTAATAATTACAGTTGGACCAAAATCAGCTCACAAAATGCTATAAGAAAGAAATGTTTTGATAAAATTATAAAGTGTGGTAAGTGATAGTAAAATAATGAAATATATAAGAAAGTCAAATGTGTAAAATTATAAAATAATATTGCAAAACCTAGTATGAACCATAACTAAGGTTAAATTACTATGATGTCCGCCCCAAATTTGTCAACAGATGCTGGGATCACCAAAAATAGTGCCAGGAGTTTCATACAGATGTGGTGAGAAGTTTAGAGGCTCTTATAATGATTATGAATATTATATTGTAGTTTGGGGCTTTTAATGATTTCTCTAACTTTACAGTATACATTTTAATGACTTTAAAAAGGAAGAATTGGGTGCAGAAGTTTGAATTTATTCACACAGGGTAAAAAGTATACATACAAGCTCAAGTATACCCATATGGAAAAGAAATAGAAAAAACTTATAAAAGACTTGCATAAGATGTGGCCTACTTCATATAGTGAATCATATAAGGCTTATGCGATTCACTCATGAAGGTGGCCACTTTCTCATTACTTTCATATATTGTTTTAGTAAGTATCCAAAATATACAAGTTTCATGTATATAATTTTTCAAGGGATCTTATATCTGTTTTCACTCTTGTATGCTTTTCATACAAGTTTCACACAAGACAGATACAGACTTTATAAGATGTATATATATATCGTTTCCATATGGGTATGCATGCACCCCACCTTAAGCTATATTAAGATAACAATGAATTAATATCAGTAGATATGAATACAAACTTCAGTCTAAGTAAAAACAAACCCCAACAACTTTTAATCGTACTCAGCTTGAATCTGAATAAAAAGAAGCAAAATAAAAAATATCTATTTCCTGATGCCTACATTAAAATTTAGGGAACACCTAAAATGTCCAATTGTAATTTGATATACAATGAAAAATTACAGTCTTTGAATTATGCATTTATTTAAGCAAATACAAAATAATTTGAAAATATCATGTGGTGAAATTATTATTAACCAGTCTGCTTTAAGAACAACAGTTACAATGGGTAATTTAAACTAATAGTTTATGCCATTTAAATGTCATGCAGCTGTGTCAGAGATTAGCTTAAACCCCGCCCCCAAACCTTTGAAGGTTCAACTTCAAAGGAAAGTGGATGACGTCACAGTGGCTGCAGCCGAACGTGGGCGGGGCTTAAACCTATATAAAGGGGCCGTCCAGACTCCCAAGCATTTGGTTTACAAAGAGCACACATGCCTAGTCCAACTCCAACCAGCCAACAATTTATTTCCTCTTCTACATTTCAGAGTCAGAGAAATAGTAATACAAACTTAAACATGACAACTCCACACAGTAACACCTCAGTGGAAACATGGAAGTCCTTAAGTGACCACTTTTTTGGTACAATTGTACCACAGTGGCAATCTCTGCAGTTCAACCCAGAGTACTGCAACACTGAGCTGCCTTCCACTTTGCTGAAAGACATGTTGAAACTTTGTTCCATGTTAGAGGACGCAATGGACACAACCGTGGAGAAGGGAGATCCAGTGTCCACGCAGAATAATGAGCTCTCTCTTCACTCAGTGCAAACAGAGTCCCCTGAGCAAACAGAAGAAACAGGAGCAAAGGACAGCATCCTGAAAGAAATTTCTGTAGATGACCACTGTGATAAAGAAGAAACAGAAACTCCAGGACTGGAGGACTCTTCAGACTCAAAAAACCTCAAGCTGCATTTGACTGCAGAGGAGAGCAGTCTTGATGAAACATCCACAGATGACAGTGAAAACAGAGAAATTCTAACACTGCATCGTGTACCTGCACCACCTTGCGTATATCCAGATATTTTAATAGGTTTCAGCTGTGAGTCATCTGAGGAAGAAGCGTCTGTGTCATCCCAGATGTTTCCTCCTCAAACCCTCACCGCAGCCACAGTAGAACCGAAGAAGAGCTGTTTGAAGGAAAACTACTCAAAAGACTTGGACAACATAGAAGCTTTCGCCCTGGAAAAGCCTGTGAAGAATGCTATACATGTGTCAGTCGGTAATGGTGATTCAGATATTGGTTCTTATGATGTCACGCTGGCATCTGATTATCTGTCTGAAGAAAAGATTTGTGTTTATAAAGTTATTCAGTTGGTAGTTTCAGAGGCCACAAGCAAAGCCTCGTCTAAATACAAGGACTTCACACGGTGCTCGACTCTGGACTCCAACAGCGATCGTCTGCTTGAAAAAATCTGGCCTCAGATTGATGAGAAAGATTTGGATCTATCTCCAAAAACGCTGACCAATATCAACAAGGACATTTTCACCAATCTTTGCAAAGCACATAACTGCAAGGAGAAGTATTTGATTTTATGTCTGAGGGAACAGCTTGACGATATTACTGTCCCAACATTTACAAAACACCTGTTGGCCTTACCAAAAAGAGTACTCACTATATATAAAAACCGAGAAGAGTACGTAAAAGTTGTTGAAAGTTTCACTAAAGATTTGGTTCTGCACGCTATAAGCAACGCAAATGAGGCAAGGAAATTGCCTCCAGGGGCAGATAAAGCCATCATGAACAGGTTTACCCACAGGATTTGGGCTAAAATTTTGTCCCAAAAGCTTAAAATGTCCTTAGAGAACACTGAAGAAGTCAGTGTGAAAGTGTACAATGAACTCCGGCAAAAGTGGAAAAATCCAAACACTGTCCTGGAGTTAATGTTTAATGGCCAAGACAATATTGACAACGTGATTGTCAAAAGTTTCAAAAGAAATGCCCCATTGAAGAGACCTAATTTCTTCTCTAGGGTTTTCTCACGAACACGTTAAAGTTTACCTGACACCTGCATCTAAAAAGCTGCGTTTTCAAAAATACCTGGGTACATGTGGACGTAGCCTAGATGCATTACATTTTTATTATAATTCTTCATTGTTAATGTTAAAACCAGACTACTTTAAAATAATTGTCTCATGAACCACCTGGTTGATAATAATTTCACCACATTACATTATAACATTTTTCTGTCCTTTATCCCGTCTTCCTTCTCTCACCCCAACCGGTCGCAGCAGATGGCCGCCCCTCCCTGAGCCTGGTTCTGCTGGAGGTTTCTTCCTGTTAAAAGGGAGTTTTTCCTTCCCACTGTCGCCAAAGTGCTTGCTCACAGGGGGTTTTCTCACGAACACGTTAAAGTTTACCTGACACCTGCATCTAAAAAGCTGCGTTTTCAAAAATACCTGGGTACATGTGGACGTAGCCTAGATGCATTACATTTTTATTATAATTCTTCATTGTTAATGTTAAAACCAGACTACTTTAAAATAATTGTCTCATGAACCACCTGGTTGATAATAATTTCACCACATTACATTATAGCATTTTTCTGTCCTTTATTCCGTCTTCCTTCTCTCACCCCAACCGGTCGCAGCAGATGGCCGCCCCTCCCTGAGCCTGGTTCTGCTGGAGGTTTCTTCCTGTTAAAAGGGAGTTTTTCCTTCCCACTGTCGCCAAAGTGCTTGCTCACAGGGGGTCATATGATTGTTGGGTTCTGTACTATTGTAGGGTCTACCTTACAATAGAAAGCGCCTTGAGGCAACTGTTGTTGTGATTAGGCGCTATATAAATAAAATTGAATTGAATTCAAATAAAAATGAATTTTAAAAAAAGTTTTAAAAGTGTACTTAGTTTTATTTGCTGTCAATTTGCCTAGAATGGAATATCAGATTAGAACAGCCTCTAAAATATAATATTTAATTTATTAAATAAATCAAATGATTTACAGAAAATAAAATTCAAAAACACTTTCATTTTCACTGTATCTGTATGGCTATAGAGGAGCTGTTATTATTTTGCCTGTTTGTCAGTGCTGGTACGAACCCCGTTGGTGCTGTGTTGATCCTTTTGCAGAGGTTTGAAGTTTCTTTCGATAAATCTGAGTCAGTTTGGGTCGATGCTCAGTGTATTTTTCCACAACAATCTTGGTGACGAGGATGAGATTTCTTGAGTGATTTTTGTTCTCTACTTTCATTTTGATTCCAGGAAACCTGCAGGTAGACTCAATGAGTCTGAAAGAGCGCTTATGTCCGAGCAAAGTATGGAGAAGGCGAGTGCGTGGCAACTGAGATCAGACAGAGTCACCGCTGAAATCTCAATTATTAAAGAATCCAGAGTGGAGAGCGGCTGAGACCAACTTGAATTTCAGATTTTATTGAGGGTTTTTAAGGGGCAAGTATGATTAAGAACTGTAAAGTTACCCGGCGTTTGGTAAGGGTGTCAGCCATTCAGAGAAGTTCTGTAAACCGACAAGCACCTGATCAAACTACAAGGGTGCGCCTTGAGAGGTTCAAAGGTTTATTTTTATTCTTTTCATTGTTGGTTGTGGACATCTTAACTGTATAAACAACACACTGATTATACAGTTAAGATGTCCTTTTGTAATAATTACAGTTGGACCAAAATCAGCTCACAAAATGCTATAAGAAATAAATGTTTTGATAAAATATAAAGTGTGGTAAGTGATAGTAAAATAATGAAATATATAAGAAAGTCAAATGTGTAAAATTATAA
The DNA here is from genome assembly GCF_057381915.1 of Diplotaxodon limnothrissa. Taxonomy (NCBI): domain Eukaryota; kingdom Metazoa; phylum Chordata; class Actinopteri; order Cichliformes; family Cichlidae; genus Diplotaxodon; species Diplotaxodon limnothrissa. Next base: position 19,300,509 of record NC_140611.1, read on the forward strand.
AATAATATTGCAAAACCTAGTATGAACCATAACTAAGGTTAAATTACTATGATGTCCGCCCCAAATTTGTCAACAGATGCTGGGATCACCAAAAATAGTGCCAGGAGTTTCATACAGATGTGGTGAGAAGTTTAGAGGCTCTTATAATGATTATGAATATTATATTGTAGTTTGGGGCTTTTAATGATTTCTCTAACTTTACAGTATACATTTTAATGACTTTAAAAAGGAAGAATTGGGTGCAGAAGTTTGAATTTATTCACACAGGGTAAAAAGTATACATACAAGCTCAAGTATACCCATATGGAAAAGAAATAGAAAAAACTTATAAAAGACTTGCATAAGATGTGGCCTACTTCATATAGTGAATCATATAAGGCTTATGCGATTCACTCATGAAGGTGGCCACTTTCTCATTACTTTCATATATTGTTTTAGTAAGTATCCAAAATATACAAGTTTCATGTATATAATTTTTCAAGGGATCTTATATCTGTTTTCACTCTTGTATGCTTTTCATACAAGTTTCACACAAGACAGATACAGACTTTATAAGATGTATATATATATCGTTTCCATATGGGTATGCATGCACCCCACCTTAAGCTATATTAAGATAACAATGAATTAATATCAGTAGATATGAATACAAACTTCAGTCTAAGTAAAAACAAACCCCAACAACTTTTAATCGTACTCAGCTTGAATCTGAATAAAAAGAAGCAAAATAAAAAATATCTATTTCCTGATGCCTACATTAAAATTTAGGGAACACCTAAAATGTCCAATTGTAATTTGATATACAATGAAAAATTACAGTCTTTGAATTATGCATTTATTTAAGCAAATACAAAATAATTTGAAAATATCATGTGGTGAAATTATTATTAACCAGTCTGCTTTAAGAACAACAGTTACAATGGGTAATTTAAACTAATAGTTTATGCCATTTAAATGTCATGCAGCTGTGTCAGAGATTAGCTTAAACCCCGCCCCCAAACCTTTGAAGGTTCAACGTCAAAGAAAAGTGGATGACGTCACAGTGGCTGCAGCCGAACGTGGGCGGGGCTTAAACCTATATAAAGGAGCCGTCCAGACTCCCAAGCATTTGGTTTACAAAGAGCACACATGCCTAGTCCAACTCCAACCAGCCAACAATTTATTTCCTCTTCTACATTTCAGAGTCAGAGAAATAGTAATACAAACTTAAACATGACAACTCCACACAGTAACACCTCAGTGGAAACATGGAAGTCCTTAAGTGACCACTTTTTTGGTACAATTGTACCACAGTGGCAATCTCTGCAGTTCAACCCAGAGTACTGCAACACTGAGCTGCCTTCCACTTTGCTGAAAGACATGTTGAAACTTTGTTCCATGTTAGAGGACGCAATGGACACAACCGTGGAGAAGGGAGATCCAGTGTCCACGCAGACTGATGAGGCCTGTCTTCACTCAGTGGACACAGAGTCCCCTGAGAAAACAGAAGAAACAGGAGCAAAGGACAGCATCCTGAAAGAAATTTCTGTAGATGACCACGGTGATAATGAAGAAACAGAAACTCCAGGACTGGAGGACTCTTCAGACTCAAAAAACCTCAAGCTGCATTTGACTGCAGAGGAGAGCAGTCTTGATAAAACATCCACAGCTGACAGTGAAAATTCCGAAATATCACTGCATCGTGCACCAACGCCACCTAACATATATCTAAATGTTTTTATTGGTTTTAGTGATTCATCTGAGGAAGAAGCGTCTGTGTCGTCCCAGATGTTTCTTCCTCAAACCCTCACCGCAGCCACAGTAGAACCGAAGAAGAGCTTTTTGAAGAAAAACTACTCAAAAGACTTGGACAACATAGAAGCTTCCCCCCTGGAAAAGCCTGTGAAGAAAACACTACATAGGTCAGTCCATAAGTCTGATTCAGATTTTGGTTCTTATGATGTCACTCTGGCATCTGATTATCTGTCTGAAGAAAAGATTTGTGTTTATAAAGTTATTCAGTTGGTAGTTTCAGAGGCCGCAGGCAAAGCCTCGTCTAAATACAAGGACTTCACACGGTGCCACAACTCCGACTCTATCAGCGATCGCCTGCTTGAAAAAATCTGGCCTCAGATTGACGAGAGGGATTTGGATCTATCTCCAAAAACGCTGACCAATATCAACAAGGACATTTTCACCAATCTTTGCAAAGCACATAACTGCAAGGAGAAGTATTTGATTTTATGTCTGAGGGAACAGCTTGACGATATTACTGTCCCAACATTTACAAAACACCTGTTGGCCTTACCAAAAAGAGTACTCACTATATATAAAAACCGAGAAGAGTACGTAAAAGTTGTTGAAAGCTTCACTAAAGATTTGGTTCTGCACGCTATAAGCAACGCAAATGAGGCAAGGAAATTGCCTCCAGGGGCAGATAAAGCCATCATGAACAGGTTTACCCACAGGATTTGGGCTAAAATTTTGTCCCAAAAGCTTAAAATGTCCTTAGAGAACACTGAAGAAGTCAGTGTGAAAGTGTACAATGAACTCCGGCAAAAGTGGAAAAATCCAAACACTGTCCTGGAGTTAATGTTTAATGGCCAAGACAATATTGAAAACGTGATTGTCAAAAGTTTCAAAAGAAATGCCCCATTGAAGAGACCTAATTTCTTCTCTAGGGTTTTCTCACGAGCACGTTAAAGTTTACCTGACACCTGCATCTAAAAAGCTGCGTTTTCAAAAATACCTGGGTACATGTGGACGTAGCCTAGATGCATTACATTTTTATTATAATTCTTCATTGTTAATGTTAAAACCAGACTACTTTAAAATAATTGTCTCATGAACCACCTGGTTGATAATAATTTCACCACATTACATTATAACATTTTTCTGTCCTTTATCCCGTCTTCCTTCTCTCACCCCAACCGGTCGCAGCAGATGGCCGCCCCTCCCTGAGCCTGGTTCTGCTGGAGGTTTCTTCCTGTTAAAAGGGAGTTTTTCCTTCCCACTGTTGCCAAAGTGCTTGCTCACAGGGGGTCATATGATTGTTGGGTTCTGTACTATTGTAGGGTCTACCTTACAATAGAAAGCGCCTTGAGGCAACTGTTGTTGTGATTAGGCGCTATATAAATAAAATTGAATTGAATTCAAATAAAAATGAATAATAAAAAAAAAGTTTTAAAAGTGTACTTAGTTTTATTTGCTGTCAATTTGCCTAGAATGGAATATAAGATTAGAACAGCCTCTAAAATATAATATTTAATTTATTAAATAAATCAAATGATTTACAGAAAATAAAATTCAAAAACACTTTCATTTTCACTGTATCTGTATGGCTATAGAGGAGCTGTTATTATTTTGCCTGTTTGTCAGTGCTGGTACGAACCCCGTTGGTGCTGTGTTGATCCTTTTGCAGAGGTTTGAAGTTTCTTTCGATAAATCTGAGTCAGTTTGGGTCGATGCTCAGTGTATTTTTCCACAACAATCTTGGTGACGAGGATGAGATTTCTTGAGTGATTTTTGTTCTCTACTTTCATTTTGATTCCAGGAAACCTGCAGGTAGACTCAATGAGTCTGAAAGAGCGCTTATGTCTGAGCAAAGTATGGAGAAGGCGAGTGCGTGGCAACTGAGATCAGACAGAGTCACCGCTGAAATCTCAATTATTAAAGAATCCAGAGTGGAGAGCGGCTGAGACCAACTTGAATTTCAGATTTTATTGAGGGTTTTTAAGGGGCAAGTATGATTAAGAAATGTAAACTTACCCGGCGTTTGGTAAGGGTGTCAGCCATTCAGAGAAGTTCTGTAAACCGACAAGCACCTGATCAAACTACAAGGGTGCGCCTTGAGAGGTTCAAAAGTTTATTTTTTATTCTTTTCATTGTTGGTTGTGGACATCTTAACTGTATAAACAACACACTGATTATACAGTTAAGATGTCCTTTTGCAATAATTACAGTTGGACCAAAATCAGCTCACAAAATGCTATAAGAAAGAAATGTTTTGATAAAATTATAAAGTGTGGTAAGTGATAGTAAAGTAAGGTACGGTGGCCCTGAGAGGCCAAACGGACTGCAACTTCAGAAAACACTTGCAAAAAGAAAAATGCTGCAAAAAGAAAAATGCTGCAAAAAGAAAAACGCTGCAAAAGCACACACAACACAACAGAAATAGGAAAAAAGACAACGGAAATGTTTCTGGGGAGACAATAACCGGACGGACCAGTTGCACGAACCAAAACAAGCTAACAATTGCACTGGGACTGGGAGACACTTCAAAGAAGTGGAGCGGCCAAAGAGTAAACTTTCAAAAGTAAGTTCTGAATATTATGTCACTTATTTATGTGCAAATGTTTAATAATGAGGAACATTAAAACATTACTGTTGGCCACATACCGGTGTTGTGCCAAAAAGTGATCGTCTGCCAAAAACTGATTGCTGGTATTTAAACTGCTAGTAACTTGTTGGGCTATAATATGTGAAACATATGTCAAATGCATCCCTCATGGATGACATAAAGTCATATTGAGCCACAAACAACATTCGTGTAACAAGATAGAAGCCATAATCAGTTTTTGACAGTGACTTTTATATAACATTTATTTATGCAGTTAAAAAAAAAAAAATCTCATTAACATTACAAATGTCTTTTGTAAGAGTAAGTTGGCCAAGAGGACAGGAGAAATGGCAGCAAATATTACAATAGTTCTGTAAAAATATTTTAAGTGGGGATAAAGGACCGGATTGGTTATAATGTAAGTACAATAACACAGAGTTGTAAAGATACTTGAAAAAACAGATGATTTTTTAATTCTATATATAACCCCTTTGTAAACGCTGTTCACCGAAGTCTATTTACCAACATACGTAAAGATATTACACATAAAAAATACACGGAAACATTGGAAATCAGTTTTTAGCAGGCAATCACTTTTTGGCACAACACCGGCAAAGTTATGTGACATTAGCCATGTTTGTACTTTCAGCATTTACTTTGTTTTAAATCCTTTATTTATACGCCGTTAGATAGTCGACCTTAATCTTACAGAGAATCTGATGATTTTGTGGATAATTAAAGTCAGTCATATATCCACAAACACAACAGGCTGAAAGTCAGTGATGCTGCTCGGTTTGCAGTCCTGAATATCACGGCACAAGCAGGATCCACTGCACTGTTAATGTTAGCTATGTTACATTGCTGCCTCTGTTCGGTGGTGTCGAGCCAAACGGACTTTAACGTGTGTTTGAACGAGCTGACGGTTCACTCGTTAAGCTGAAAGAAAGATGCTTTAATCACAGGAGTCACACATGTGTCCACTGTACCATCTGGGAACTCTTCTTGTTTAGCACTCGTAATAACACAAACACTAAATCCTCCATCTCTTGTGCTGTTTTGTAGCAGTGTATACACCTGAGACTGTCACCTGTCTGTCTGTCCTGCACTCTCTCTCTGTTTCTTTCTCTCTGATTGTGGAATAAAAGTATGAACATGTGTTTATAAGTTACACTTGTGTTTGAATCCTGCAGCTTATCACACATTTGATTTCCATGTGTGACAACTGCAAGTGTCCAGAGTGAGGACAGACTGAGGGACCCACTGCTGCACATCATCTGTGAGGCTTTGCACCCCTGATGATCCACCAGGAGAAACTCAGCAGTGTGTGAGTAAGAGGAGGAGGAAGAGCCAGCAGCAGCTGACAGATGGAGAGAATAGACAGACTGTTCCCTGTTTGTGAAGGACTGCTAGGAAAGTTTAACATAACTAATTGTCTGTCCTGAATCAGTCTTATTAGGTAATGTTCAAATAATTTTATCATTCCAGTGTTTTCAGTGTGGGAGAAAGTACTCAGGGCCTTCAAGTTACACACTATGAAAGGCAGCAACAAGTTTAATGTTCAGAAACCTAAAGTATGTATCAGCAGCAGAATGGAGCTAAAAATAAATGTTTGTTCCAGTTCTATGAAGCTTTGAGTATTTTGGATTAGTAGCACTGCTGTGTTTGTTGCATCATATTGCTGTAATTGTTTATATGCTTTATATATTCTGAGGTAAGTTGATCTATAGTGTTACATCATATTCTATAAGGATGTTATGTGTTTGTATACTTTCTGCCCAGTTTGACCCATTTAACAGAAGTCAGCCTGTTTAAGGCTCTGATATCTATTCTGTATGACTTAAAGCAGTTATGACATGGTCTGATTTTCTCACCCAATAAAGGAATATTTCATATATCAGTCTACTCTTCATTTTATCAGACACAGTTATCACAGCTCGTACATTTTCTTTTTACACATATATGTAAGCATTGAGCCAAATGTAATAATGCCAACAAATTAAACGAACAATATTTGTCTCTTATATATAATACATCTATATATACACTGTCACAGATACTTGTCTTTAAGTGAAGATTTAAGGTGAAAGGAAATATAAATAACTGCAACTTGAATCTTTACTGAAGCTCAGTGTTTGGCACAGAGTTCATGTTCACTGCTGTAATAACTAATAATGATTAATATAATATTGGCCATATTATATTTACATTACCAAAGTGAGATGACTTTAGTCTCATGAACAACATTAGCTAATTGTTATTTACTAACTAATCTTAAATGACTGTTCAGTACAGAAATGAAGCCCAAAAATCATGTTTTACTGTCCTGTGGTCTCAGCCTCAGATACTTATCAAATCACACAAAGCTCATGTAGAAACAAATGTACAAAATATGTTCTCCTTCATTTCTGTCAAACAAAGCTGTATGAAACGTTTCCAGCTGTTAGTATCATGGTTGCTAGGCAACCTGGGCAGCGTGACAGAGGCTAGACCGTCCCATCTCACAAGCCTACAAGCCTCACACTTCCGGCCTCAGCGGTCTTTGAGTGCGGCCCTTGAGGACCGTTAAGACTGCGTACTTTAAGGCTGCAGACCCTGAATTGGGAAACAGTCCCTGAATTGGGATACAGCCATACATACATGTTTTGGTTCGTGCAACTGAACCGTTCGGTTATTGTCTCCCCAGAAACATTTCCGTTGTCTTTTTTCCTATTTCCGTTGTGTTGTGTGTGCTTTTGCAGCGTTTTTTTTATTTTTGCAGCGTTTTTCTTTTTGCAGCGTTTTTTTTTCGTTTTGCAGCATTTTTCTTTTTGCAAGTTTTCATTAATGAGCATCTGACACGAAAAAACGCAGACATCGCGAGGAAGGCAAGGCAACTGAAGAAGAACGGTAAAATACAACATACATGGGTAACAAACTGTAAGATTTTCATTAAGCTAAACGGGACACCAGAAGAGGCAAAAGTACTGATAGTGAGGAACATGGAGGATCTGGACAAGTATAACTGACACCAATGTATCAATTACACCAGGAAATGACATGGACACGTTGAAATTAGTTCTTCAACAGAAAGTAATTGATCTAGATTGTGAATATAAGGAGCATAATATAATAGATCCAGAAATAGATTCTGAAAGTAACTTTCTCTCTTCTTTTGTTAAAAATTGTAATTATTTCACTCAGGAACAATATGAAAAAGAAATTAACCTAGACGGGAAGCTCTCATTAATTCACTTTAACAGCAGAAGTATGTACTCTAATTTTGATTTCATTAAGGACTATTTGCAACAATTTTCTCGCCCCTTTAGTATTATAGCCATCACTGAAACTTGGTTCAATGTCGATAAAGGAATAGATTTTTGTTTGAATGGATATGATTTAAAATACATGAATAGATTAAATAAGGCGGGCGGCGGGGTTGCTATATATGTTCATAACTCTATAAAATATAATGTTGTAACAACTATGTCTATGGCTATTGATGGAATTTTGGAATGTTTGACTATTGAGATTATGAATGACAAAAAGAGAAATGTTATAATAAGTTGTATATATCGGACACCCAGTTCAAGTATTGACACTTTTAATGAATGGATAGAAAAAACGTTTGCTTCGGTGAACCAAAAATTACTATTTATCTGTGGTGATTTTAACATTGATTTGCTAAATCCAACAAGGTTAAAAGCCATTGATGACTTTACTGACACGATGTACAGCTTATCACTATATCCAACAATAACAAAGCCAAGCAGAATAACTTCACATAGCGCCACTATTATTGACAATATTTTTACTAATGTCATGGATTTCCAAATTAATAGTGGTCTGCTTGTCTGTGATATAACTGACCACTTACCAGTTTTTACTTTGTGTGACTGTGATTTAAAAAAAATAGATACCAAGATCATGATAGCAAAGCGAACAATAAATGAAGAAGCAATTCATGCCTTCAATTTAGATTTAGCACAACAAGATTGGAGTTCGGTGTATGAAGAGTCAGATGTGGACAAGGCTTATGATAATTTTCTAGATATTTTTACTATGTGGTACAATAAACATTGTCCTGTAAACGAACACATGACAAAGAAAAAAAAGATAAAAAGTCCTTGGCTCACAAAAGGAATTATTAATGCTTGCAAAAAGAAAAACAATCTGTATAAACAGTTTATCAAAGTAAAAACAAAAGAAGTGGAACAAAGATATAAAGCATATAGAAATAAATTGACTGATATTATAAGAACGAGCAAACAACTTTATTATAGAAGAAGATTATATGAAAATAAAAACAATATAAAAGGAACTTGGGATGTGTTAAACAACTTAATTAAACAAGGATCTTCTGGAACATCATATCCTGAATATTTTACTGATGCAAATGGTGAAAATCACAACATGAGTAATATTGTCGATGGGTTCAATAAATTCTTCATAAATGTTGGCCCTGAACTAGCAGCAGACATCCCGTGTCATAAAAATGAAAATATCAGTAATATAAAATCAAATCCCTTTTCACTGTTCCTCTCAGCTACAAATGAGCAAGAAGTAATAAATATCACATTAAAATGTAAAAGTAAGTCTTCAATGGATTATCATGACATAAATATGTCTGTAGTTAAACAGGTTATTCTGAATATTGCTAGTCCCTTAACATATATCTGTAATTTATCATTTCAGTCCGGTTGTTTTCCAAAAAAAATGAAAATTGCGAAAGTAATAACACTATATAAAAGTAATGACAAACACAGTTTTACCAATTATAGGCCTATTTCTCTACTGCCTCAATTCTCAAAAATTCTAGAAAAACTTTTTAATTCAAGATTAGAAAAATTCCTTGAAAAACATCAAATAATAAATGTTGGTCAGTATGGTTTCAGAACGCAAAGAACCACTTCAATGGCGATAATTGAGGCAGTAGAAGAAATTACTGATACACTGGATAAAAATAAATATGCAGTTGGTATTTTTGTTGACCTCAAAAAGGCCTTCGACACAATCAATCACTCAATTTTACTGGATAAATTGGAAAGATATGGTATTCGAGGGAAAGCTGGTAACTGGTTAAAAAGTTACCTAACAGGTCGGGAACAATATGTTAGCATAGGGCATTACCATTCAGAGAAACTTGGTATTACATGTGGTGTTCCCCAAGGGTCAGTGTTGGGACCAAAACTTTTCAATGTATACATAAATGATATTTTTGATGTTTCTCAAGTACTTAAACTCATACTGTTCGCAGATGACACCAACATATTTTTCAGTAGCGATGATTATACTGATCTTGTAATGACTGTAAACAGGGAGCTAAAATTAATAAAAAAATGGATGGACATAAATAAATTATCATTAAATATAAATAAAACTAAAGCAATGTTTTTTGGTAATTTAAAATATAATATAGAATTACCAATTATCATTGAAGGTGTACCAATTGATAATGTGAGTGAAAACAAATTTTTGGGAGTTATAATTGATAACAAAATTTCATGGAAACCCCACGTCAGACACATAAAAACCAAAATTTCCAGAAGCCTCGCAGTTTTGAACAAAGTGAAACAATTCCTTGATAAAGATGCACTTCGTACTCTGTACTGTACCCTGGTTCTTCCATATCTTACATATTGTGTGGAAGTGTGGGGAAATACATATAAAAATACAACTAATCCATTAGTCACAGTACAGAAACGAGCACTGCGTATTATTCACAAGGCTGGTTATCTAGATCATACTCACAAATTCTTTCTTCAGGCAAAGTTACTTAAATTCCAGGATCTGGTTAATTACAATACATCCATAATTTTGTATAAAGCTTTTACTAAACTTTTACCGGCAAATTTACAAACTAGATTTGAAATTCGAGAAAAGGTTTATAATGTGAGAGGCTTTGGAGAATTCAAATTACCCAGAACTCGAACAACCCGTAAAGGCTTTTGTGTGTCTGTATGTGGTGTGAAAATCTGGAACAGTCTGAGTTTACAATTGAAACAATGCAAAAATATTCATAGATTTAAATTTCTCTACAAACAGTTGGTCTGGTCACAGTATACTCAATGATGGGTTTTAGTGTGCTCTGTAATGTCTGTCCTCTTACCATTGCTGGTATGGATTCCAAAATAAAAAATAAAAAATAAAGTGTGCGTATGTATGTACATATATGTACTTGTGTGTGTAGATATATATGTATGTATATGTATGTGTGTCTGTTACTTGTAGTTATTACTGCCTGTTACCTGTGGTAATGCAATTCATAATTTATATATTCTGTATTCAGTTATGAAGGCTCTAATTGTTGGTTGCGAGCTGCCGCTTAGATGCTTGTATCTGCCCGGGGCTGTTGATGGGTCTGTATGCAATGATGGGCGTAGCTGCGGGAAGTTTATTGTTTTTTTTTGTTGATGAGTGAGTATAGGGGTGGGATTTAATAAGTTTTCTTCGTCCCACTCCTTTTTCAGGCAAGTTTTGTTTTTTGTTTTGTGTATTTTATGTTCAATATAGGTATTTGTTGTGCCTGAAAATGAATAAATAAATGAATGAAATGAAAAATGAAGTGTTTTCTGAAGTTGCAGTCCGTTTGGCCTCTCCGGGCCACCGTAATACACCCCTTTATACATACATATACAAAATGTCACTTATGTCAATACTGTTTTTAAAAATCGTTAAGACATTTATTCAATTCATAGCCACCGGTAATAACTGAATAAGAGACAAGCCTGTAGCTAACTTGGCCACTGACAGAAATACTAATAAAAACTGGATGCACCCGCACCGTCAGCTTTCAAGGCGCTAAAATCGAGCGCACCTCCCCTCTGTGGCCAACCACGCAGTTTCTCGCGTTATTTGGACACAGCTGACCGCTTGAAGAAATAAACCAGGCTAGGCTAACAGGACACATAGTTAGCAGCAGCACGGAGAACAGGAACACAGTCGGGCTTCAGCTCAGTGGGGAGGGGGGGGAACAGCGGAGACCGGACAGGAGCGACTCTTTCCCTTCCAGCAATGCGGACACTGAGTGTCTCCTCCAGCTAACGTCAACGGCGTCCCAACGGGCAGGGACTGCTCCGAGGCGACGGGAGATAAAAGGCGACATCAAAAAAGGGGAAGGGTTAGCTCTGTTTCAATGTTATTGTCAATTCAGAACCACATATGGTCACAATGTCCTGCACTGGCAACCTCGTTTGGGATGTAAACAAACGCCTAATTGGATACAGCGAGCCTAACGCCATCAGGACCAACTATTTAGGTAAGAACAAAGCAATGCCTCTTTACTGCTAACGCTGACATGTATGAAGAAACGTGTAGGAGCAGTGTGCATCTGCAGACTGTGTGTGTGCTGCAGAATCACAAGAAGTGACAGGAAGACTGTGTCCCAGTCCAAGACACTACCTGCTTAATAACAGACAGCTGCCGCTATCCGCGCTCCCCCGTCCCCCCAACCTACACAGTGTAAACACAGCCTGCACCTTTTATTTATAGTGAAGGAGCTAAAACAGTACAAAGACGAGGTTCAGACTTGTGCTTAATTTGTAGCAGTGCGGGCCTGTTCATCACATCATACAGACATAATGTTACTTTTTCAAAGGAAATGCAGTGTAGATCTCATTTCAGTGCAATCGCAGGATTGTGCAATCATCTGTAGAAGGCACCCCCATATATAGTAGTCTGAAGTATATCCCTGTAATGGCACAAATAATGCAATAAAAGCAGGGTTCAATCATGTAATGCATTTATGAGAGGCTGGTGCATTAAAAATAAAAGCGCTCTGAGTTTGGCAGGAGTCTGTTTACAGTAGAAAGTGCTGACAGCATCAGGCTTTCTTTTCAAGACACTCACAGAAACCGATGTGTCATTACTGCTGCGTGAAAAGGCCACAAGGTGCTGAAAGTAGCACAACCAGCAGGGCCGGGAAGGATTAGAAGAGGAAATTAAAATGGTTTAGTTTGCAATTGTTTGACTATCAAAATAAATGAGCTAAGATGACATAATGATGATAATAATAATAATAATAATAATAATGATATTTTTATTCATCGTTACAGCCAAGAAATTCCCATGTTACAGCAGTCAAAACATTTAACACGCCACATAACCAGAGTTTACATTTGACAAAGGAAAATGGCTCAGAAAGGTTAAATTGTACAAAAGAAAGGAACACAAGGAAAATAAGTCCAGCTAGTAAAGATGCTATAATAATAATAATATTACATCTAGGTAACAATTCAAATTGCCTATATTTACAACTTTCGAGCACTGATGCTTTTTACATTACGTGAGCATTTATCAGTAATACTACGTCCTTTGTGCGTTGTAGCATCATATCCAAACTGGAAGCAAGCTTAAAGGACCAAAAATGGTACAAAATGTATTAAATGAAAAATTACTTTATTAATATTTAAATAAAAATGACAGGTTTTATACAATAAAAGTAGCCACAAAATAAATAAATAAATATGTGTGTATATATATATATATATATATATATATATATATATATATATATGGTAAATATCTGGAAATGGTGAAGGCGAAAATATCTCACACTGAATGAAATGCAGCAACTTATTAAGGTTTTAATGCAATTGTAAGTAAAAGTAATAGGACTGCATAATTTCAGTCAATAAAATGTGTCGCAGCGCTGCACTGCGTTGATTATTTCTTACATCCTTGGTTCCTGCAGGCAGAAACAGCATTCCGGTTCTGCTCATCACTGATCTGCTAGGAAATGTAATCATTGAATTTTAAGGCTTTCCTCTTTGCTGCTGCATTAAATGCATTTAAACTTGGGGGGAAGATATTTTTCTATCATATATTTCAGTCTGTTTATTTTTTTTAAAGTCCTCTGGAAAAGACTTTAAAAAAATATAAATTTTAAAGTCCTGGTTGCTGAAAGTTGCTATATTGATAAATTATTCAGTCATAATTTGAATGTGTAAAGGTAGGTCTCTTTTTTTCTTTTTTCTTTTTTTTTTTTTTTAAAGTGCAGATATAGTTATTTTCGAGTGTTGGTTGTGAGAGCACAGTGCAGGAGAACAGAGGATGTTGCCCGTGTTGCACTCGGAGAGATAAAACTGTCAGAAAGTCTGTACCTCACGGCTTTATAAGCCCATAGAGGTGGGGCAGGTGCCTCAGAGGTTTAGTCAGTCCTGTATTTAGCATGTCTGAGAGATAGTCAGAGCTGTTGTCGTGTAGAGGATACATGCTGTGATGTGTGGGTCACAGCTCCTGGAGGATAAATTTAGCTTAGAAGAAGCGTTAGAGGGGAACAAGTTGGGGGTTTATATTCAGCTGAAACTGAGAAACGTCCCGTGAGGTTTAAAGTCTTCTATATTGTAGGGTTTTCCTAGAACTGTGATAGGAAACGCCTAAGAGATGATTCATATAACTAGGAATTACTATTTTTACTCATCTTAAGTTACATCATGCTAAGTCATTTTATTTATAAGAAAATTTAAGATCAACAATTGTTGACAAAAGCTGTATAGGTAGAAGAACAAAATCGTTTAAAAAAAGAAATTACAAATAAATGATAAAGAAAACAAATAACAGGCAGACTTAGTGCATTTTAAAAGCCAACCACTCTTTTTCGAGTCTGAGTCTGCTTCATGACTTCTCTGAGTCTGGTTCATGAGGGCAGCAGCCATCCCTCTCCCTAGCCACCTGAGGGGGGGGGATACTGAGGCATTCAAAAAGTGAGGTTGTTCAGGCAGAGATATAATCTCTCCAGTGTGTACTTGGTCTTCCCTGGGTCCTCCTCCCAGTTGGAGGCAGAAACACCTCAACTAAGAGGTGCCAGGAGGCATCCCAGTCAGATGCCTACACTATCTCAACTGCCTCCTTTTAATGTGGAGGAGTAGCAGCTCCATTGTGAGTCTCTCCTTAATGACGAGTGCCTCATTCAGCTCTGAGGGAGGGTCCAGCCACCCTGCAAAGTAAGCTCATTTCCTCCAATTGCATCAGCAATCTCATTCTTTTGGTCGCTAGCCTCAGCTCATGGCTAAAGGTGAGGTTTGGGATGTTGATCGACCGATAAATCAGCAGCGTTGCTTTCACGCTCGGCTCTCTTTACACAGAGAGGCAGATTGGTACGATTCTGGTCCAGTCCATCTGCCAGTCTCCTGCTCCCTCCTTCCCTCACTCGTAAACAAACCCCAAATACTTGGACTCGTCCACTTGGTCCAACAAGTGGGCAATCCAGCTTTTTCTAACTGACAACCAAGGCCTCAGGTTTGGAGGTGCTCTTATAAAACCTTTATAAAACTTCAGTGGAAGCTGGCGGACCAGGCTCGATGAAGCCACTTAGACCAATTTTTCTGAAAAAAAGCAGAGACAAGTTTGATTGCACTGTTTTTTGTGTGTGAACATTTTTAAACAGAATGTAAAAAGTCTTGCATTTGATTCTGTGAACTGATAGCGAATCTGAGTATTGTTGCAGATTTAGGCATGACTGTACTTAGTACATTACTCATCATTAATCCATTTATAGGTGACGTGACTGTGCTTGCGATTGGTGATATCAGAGAAGCTTTTGAAGTGAATCACTCCCAGACTATTTCTGCAACATTCATAACACCTGTTGAAGCAAGTTAAGGCTCTTGTTAGTATATAAGCCACCAGACTTTTGCAACAGCTCACTGAGTCATTTCATTATTACTAAAGTAGTTAAAAATATAAAGGAAAACATAAGGAAAGCAGCTACTTTATTTTAAAATTAAATATTTCTGTTTTTCTTCCCTTAAAGGCTGTTTTCACACTGGAATAATGTTTTTATTTAATACAATAAATGCTTAATTGTGACAGCAAATTCTTCTGGATTAAAATAGTTCACCTTTATAAAAGAAAAATATTAGCACAAAGAAGTTTATTGACTACTGTTACATGGGGTTTTAGTTTTTGAGGTGACTAGTAGTTGGTCCAACCACACTGACTGACAAAGAAGAGTCCATAAAGTATGATCAGTTCTTATGGGAGCCTGTGCACTCACCCCATCAGGGATGTGAAGACATTGCTGCTCAGCGTCTTGTAGCAGATGCTGCCGTTTCTGCTCATCATTTGTGCAGTACTGCTATAATAATGATCAGTGGCCTGATTGCTGCTGCTGGATGAGGACATTAGCTTTGGCACAGTTTGCTTTTCCCTGTCAGGCTTCACCCTTTAAGTGACAGTTTGCAATGATGAAGGAATGTCTTGCTTTCTCTGGTAGTCCTTTGCTGACATTGACAGTGAAACACACCGCCCTGGCTCACATTGGATGTTAAGGAATTCACGATGTGTGTGTGATCTTAAAACAACCGCGTCAGCGTTGTTAATATCAAACATGTTATTCAGGTTTATCCGAAGCGTCTCTTCCTTTTTTATCTGAGGCACAGGTTGGTTATTTCTTCCTTTCAGGATTGTCCTGATTGTGCTGGTTTCCTTCCAGGCCTCCCAGTAACATTTTCTTTTAGTCTGGACTCTCACCTTCTCCTAGATGTGATTACCGAGTTTGATTCAAACATGCAGATGCTTTTAACGGACTCCTTGCAGGTAGACTTCCTGTAGGCCCTACTACATGGTGAGCCATGTTGGTGTTTGTCAAAAAAAAATGAGAGTGACGAAGTTGTGAAACTCATAGAGGGGAAGTTGGGAACAGCAGATAAACTAACGGAAATTGGGCTCATAATAAATGAACGGCTTTTTGCCTTGTCACGGGTATTTTCCCATTTTCACTCAAATCCTTGGATGTATTGTTGTTGATTGTCTTTGAGTTGATCTTACCACCGTTATTGTGGATTTCCTCTGTGATTGTCTTGAAGTTTATTAGTGGAAACCCGGTTCCACCATTAGAGGTTGAGCCAATTTTTAAACGTTTCAACGGCACCCTTGAACGTCTTTCCTTCTTCCGTGTGTGTGACTTTTAATAGAAGTAGTTTGACATGTGTGGCTCATTCAGGGTGTGCGCTTATCGGCCTGAACCTGTTGATGGAGATGCTTGTGATGCATACCAGCTTTCTGTGCACAGTGTGATAAATGTTATTGGATCCAGAAGACTGCCAAATATAACCACCTTATCTGGATTTCTTATCTTTTTGTTGACGACATGCCTTAGATAGTGAGAAATCCAGCTGTGCTTGCACGCAGATGATCAGAAAAACAGAATTTTATAACTTATCCATCAGGACGACCATATTGCTGTTCATCATGCGGTGATTGTAACTGAATGAAAAAACTGCAAAACTGATGACTTTAGAAAGTGAGACCCTGACCCTGAAGCTGTTTGTTAGAATAGCACATGCTTTGAAGAACACACATCCTGTTGCTACTTATCCAGAGGCCTGAATCTTCCTGTGATTTGCTAATCAGGTAATTACTTCAGTTTCCTTCCCCTTTGTGTGTTTGACTCTTTGATCTCTTTTTGTTTTACTGTGTCCTCTTTACCTCCCCTCCTGTAAAACCTTTCAAATGCCTCCGGGTCACTTACGTCTCTGTTCTTTGTGTTGGACTACCAATAAATATCATGTCAAGGTTTAAATTGCTTACTCCAAAACTGTGTTTTAATATCTGCTATTTGAATTGATTTCTCGTCCAGTTAAATGTCATTTTGTTGCTAAATTAATCAAACACCTGGGAAATCTTAGGTGTGTGTGTGTTTGCCCTGAGGTCACAATAGAAAGATGTTCACAAAAATAAGATAAAATATTAAGGGTTGACATTGTGAACTATGGAACCACTGTTCCTGCATTTCGAGTCTTATTGCAGAGCGGTTTTGTTTGTACTCGCCTCGTTTCTTCCTGTTGGTGCAAACAAGGCTTCCACTGCATGAATAATGGAACACAAGCTACAGAGCCACTGTTTAACGTGACATTTTATTCCTGTTGCACTTAAGTGAAGACTGGTAGATAAATGCGATTCAAATGAAAGTTTAAAGCCTGACAGCCTTCTCAAATCTACATGTTTCTGTTTTCACAGGTAGAAGAGAATTTGTCCAGAGGCTTAAACTCGAAGCAACACTGAACGTACACGATGGCTGCGTAAGTGCCCCACATTTTTATCCGTCTCTTCGTGTTTATTGGTTGAAGTCCTCTCCCTGCCAAACACGCCACGTCACTTTTTCTCAGCTTGCTGGTGGAGCCTTGAACAGATCAGATCAGGTCAGGTGGTTAATTCCTCTGAGAAACCTGAAGCTGACATAACAGTCACACGTCCTGTCACACTACAGGGCAGGACATCAGCCTGTCCAAGACACCACAACAAGCATTGCATGCATGCAGGTCTCAGGAGAGCTGCATTAAAGTGCAGCTCTTAGCCACAATGATTGAGATATTATTATTGCATTTTCTGAATATGTTAGTTTGCGTTTAGTTAAGTAGCTAAGAGCTTCTGTATTAACACGGTGTATGTTTTGTTTTTGTCTTGGACTCTACAAGACTTGTATGATTCATTTCAAAATAATCTTTATTTAGCTATACTTGGCCTTCAGCCATGTTCTGAAATGAGCCGTTTTAGCTCCTTTACTGATTGACTGTTTCTTATAAACAGATGACTTGAACAAGCAGGGGCTGTTGTGCTCATTGTCAGTCTATGAGGGATATCAGACATCCTGACATTAAAGCATCCAAGAGTGGAAAAAACAGTCTGAAACGCAGCATTCAGAGCAGCCTGAAACCCCAGCTGTAAGCTCATAGGGATTACTTGTATATACGCTGACCTCACTATTTAAGGCTTTGGCCATGGCCAATATGAACATCCACCTTTTTAACAATGTATATGTGACAGAAAACAATAAGTGTAACAGGTCCACTTTAAGTTATTAATCAGATAAAGACTTTCTATTTGCACCACCTAAAATGTGTCAATTTAGCAGATTTTAGCATCAGAAGAATAATATTAGTGAATATGAATTATTGTGAATACTTTGATTACTTTTTATTATAGAAATTTTAAGCTTGGAGTTACAGAAGTTTTTCAGTGGACACCGTGAGATACCTGACCTGTTCTGACTCTGCACTGTACCACATTACACGAGATGCTAACCCTAGCCTGTGTTTAAAAATGCCATCACAATAAATAAATAACACCATTTCCTGCCTCATCTGTCACCATCTGTTAATCTTTCATTAGGTGAGGAGGGGCCTCACCTACACTCCACCTCAAATCTAACTATAGATGATGTGCAGCGTCTCAGAAACCGAGTCAAACATGTTAAAAACCTGATTCAGACGTGAGGTCTGCATGTAGGAATACACGCAGTGTAATGTCTCAGCAGAGGCAGTCTGACACGATGAGGCGCTGACAGAGGCTGCAGGTGTTAATGAAATATTGATCCACAGAGTGACAGCAAACACTGACCTGATGCATCACTCTTCTTTTGCTGTTCCTTAGATCCACAGCTAACTCATTCTCTAGCCTTATGTTGGTGGTTATTTCAGTTGATCGAACTGTTAATGAACCTAATTTGAATTGGACGATGGCATCCATATTTTCTTACTGATTTGAAGCAAAGGCATTCAGGGATTTTCTTTGTTGCTGATGCTTAACAAGCACAGAAAAGACAATAATATAAATGTAATTGTGTGCAGGGACATGCCATTTCTTGTTATTCGCTTCTCTGATAGTAATTCACATTCGTCATGCAGAATCCTCTCTCACGTGTCCACATTTTGGGGCTGGACTGAGTTACTTATTTATTTTTTAACTATTTGTTTTACATCAATCTCGTATTACATAAAATGAAGAAATTCAACAAGTCGTCACGTTTATGAAGCTGTAATGAATGGATGTCGGAATTTAACTTGCGTTTGTCAGTGTAAACACCATGTAAGCGCTCTCTCTGATCTCTCCTCAGGTCAACACTATATCGTGGAACGACACGGGCGAATACATCCTGTCAGGGTCGGACGATACCTTCCTGGTCATCACCAACCCTTACAACAAAAAGGTTGGATGAATGGATGAACACCAAACTGATCATTTTTAACTGTTATTCTTTGCATAAATGGTCAATTAGCCATAAAACAGGACAAAAAGCTTAAATTGGCAGAGCACAGTTGAGATACTAAACTAAAGGAATTATTTAATGGATGGATGTTCCACAACTGTTTTTGTGAGGGATGTCCACCCACTGAAGGTTTGTTTCGCTGGGACAAAAATATCCCACATTATTCTGAACCTTTTTTATCTGCCCACATTTTTCTGAAACAGAAATGTGGTGAATTGGAGGGTGGTGCTAGTCTTTAAAACTGGGATGCTGAGCAGGAATTTGTATGGTTTTTTTTTTTTTTTTTTAATGTGACTGTTATCTAATATAGAGGTAGGAGATCTCCTGGTCTGTGTAGTTGTCTAGTTAGGTTAATCTAAATCAGGGGTGGACAATTCCAGGCCCGGAGGGCCGGTGTCCCTGCAGGTTTTAGATGTGTCCTTGAACCAACACAGCTTATTTAAATGGCTAAATTAGCTCCTCAACATGTCTTGAAGTTCTCCAGAGGCCTGGTAATGAACTAATCATGTGATTCAGGTGTGTTGACCCCAAGGTGAGATCTAAAACCTGCAGGACACCGGCCCTCGGGGCCTGGAATTGCCCACCCCTGATCTAAATTAAGCCGAGTCTCCAGTTTGAGTCTGTATTCATCATAAAACTCTAACTCTTAAACATTAAAATTACATAAGTGTCTAACAATCTATGAGAGTCTTGAGAGTGTTTTCATCTTTGTTATTACAACAGTGGTAAGAGAAGTTTCTGTGGTTCCCTTAGTTTCTCTTTTTTTGACATACTTTGACTTTCAAATGATGTCATATGAGGGAAAAGGAAAAAAAACAAAACAAAATGTCAAACGCCAAACCTAGCAGCAGAGTCGCATTTTGTGGCTAACCGCTAAATAATCCCAGTATGCCTTCTTGTCTTTGTGTAGTTCATGCTGGGCCTCTTTGCTGTGCAATAAAATAAAAAGCTACAAACAGCTGCCAATTGCATATAAAAAATGGCTGTAATTGCTAAATGCAATAATTTTGTTAAACACCTTGAATTCAGTCACATCTTTATTTATTTGAACTTCCGCTGTGGCAGTGTGCAGAAACAAAACAGCAAAAATGGTATCTGTCCAAATACTTAGGGATCTGACTTCAGCTTGGGTTTAGACAAAGATTGGAAACAGTCAGAAAAAGCATGGCATTGCTCCCAGAGACCACTTACCAGCAACTCTAAATACTACAAATGAACACATTAGTGTCTAAAATTATGTAAATGTGTGCAAAAATCCCCCAGGATGTCAACATTTTATACTCTTTCATCTGCTGATTTGCTGCCTCTGGTCGAGCATCCACACTGATGCAGCTGTCATCATACATTTCTTCTTCTCTGCTTCAGGTCAAGAAGTCAATACGTTCAGGTCATCGGGCAAACATCTTCAGTGCGAAGTTCATGCCCCACACCAACGATCAGGAAATTATCTCCTGCTCTGGAGACGGCATCATCTACTACACCCACACTGAGAAGAGTCCCGAGTACAACAGACAGTGTCAGTTCACCTGCCATTATGGAACCGCTTATGAGGTGCTGATTCACAGAAGCTGATGAAAAGGGTTTCTCTCTTACTCGTTACCCTCCTGTCTTCTAAGCTTCGCTTTGTTTCTTCAGATTATGACGGTACCGAATGACCCCTACACGTTCCTGTCCTGCGGGGAGGACGGCACGGTGCGATGGTTCGACCTTCGCATGAAAACTAGCTGTACTAAAGAAGACTGCAAAGATGTACGGGTGACATCTGTGATGTTTGTCTTTTTTCTGTCTGTGATTCATCACCAGTCAGGGTCAGGATCAATGTGTTTGTAGCTTTGGGGAGGGATCGATTGAAGAACCATCTTTTTGTTGTGAAACCCTGGCAGGTGCCCTTAAAACCAGATTAAAACAGAGAGGTGATCGAGCTTTTGCAGCAACACTATCAGATCTATGGATTAATCTCCCTCTCTGTGTCTGCACAGCTTAGTTGATACAGTCTTTATTAAAAATGAATTTATTCTCTTTGGGTTTTGGCTCCAGTGTGACATTTTTTTTTTTAAATGTTTATTTTTTTCTGCTTTTTAGTGTAGCTTTTCCTGGGGCTATATAAGTTTATATTGTACTGTTGTTTTCATTGAGCTATATAAGTAATCTTTATATAGCCCATTTAAGGAACCTGACCTTGAGTTTTTCACAGTGTTTAGTGTATAAGAGTTTGTGGATATCTTTTTTTTTTTTTTTTTTTCTCTTTCAAAAATGGCTCACTGGACTTTGTATTCATGCAGGACTGATAATGGACCCCCCCCCCCCCCCCCCCCCCCCTCCCTTTCTTACTTCACTGCTTTCTTCACAAACAGCTTTTGGTCTCTCCTCTAGGAAGCGGTTTCTTTGGCTTTAAACCAGCGTGCTTCAGTTGATAGATGAGTGTGTGTGTGAGAGAGAAACCGTGTCCTCCTAGATTATGTTGCATCTTCTTGTATTTCGTGCTCCAGATGAGAACCTGTTACCCTAAAACTGTCAGAAGAGTTTTACCAGCTGCTGTCACCGGCCCCTCTGCCTCCCCATCATCAGCCTGCAGTAGTCAGACCTGGTAGTGCAGTTGCTCCACTTTATTAGGTGCAACTACTTCAGAGTGATACAGCAGTTTGGGATTTGACATCAAATATCTTTAGTCTGACCAGTGATGTTAATGTGGTTTCATAAAGTCTCATAAAGCAACAGAAACACCTCTTGAGCTTCTAAAACTGTACCTCTCAAAATGATTACAGTTGAATCAACACAGGATTTATTGCAGGCATCAGTTTTACATTAGTTTACATCATTTTTTAAAAAAAATTTATTCTCAATCAGTGATATCTGCCATTACTGAGCAGAAGTGACTTCCAGACCTCATTGCGCTCTTTCATTTCAGGACATCCTGATAAACTGCAGAAGAGCAGCGACCTCCATATCAATTTCTCCGCTGGTGCCGTACTACCTGGCCGTGGGCTGCTCCGACAGCTCAGTACGAATCTACGACAGACGCATGCTGGGCACAAGAGCGACGGGTAAGCAGCCCTGCACAGTGGACTTAGCCACTCTACACGTCACAAATTCGTTATCCTCGTGTTAATGTGTAGGTAACGCAGCCTGTTGTGGTGGAGAAACTAAACTTGCAATGTCCGTTTTTGCTTTGAATGTTCAACCAGTTTCTCGTTTACATGAAGGCAGCGGGGGGAGGATCTCCCTTTGAGTTTTTGGTCCCAGCCTGCTGTGCCTCGTCTCTTGTTGGACATTTCTATTTTTAGATACTTTCACGAGTATTTTTACTTCTTCCTGTGTGTTTTAAATCCTTCTGACAACTGCTTATAAAAGGTATTTATGGAGCGTTGTTCCTACACAGAATGCAAGTCAGTTTTTTTTATTCAGAGACTTTTAAACAGACTGTTTAAATAGTAGGGTGTGAGGCATGCCAACAAGTTGTTTTTTTATTAAACTTTATTCATAGTTTTTCTAAACAAAGCTAAACAAAACACTTAAATTCTCCCTATCGCTTATCCCACTGAGATTACAAATATAATGGAGAAAGAAAAAGAATAACACTGATTTAATAAATCGATGTGGATATTAATGGGATAAACACAGTACATGTGTATGACGAAAAAAGTATGGACATTTCTCCTTAACTCAACAATAAGTTTGAGTATACCACAATTACATACACTAACAAGACCAGCAGTAGCTTCGTTATCATAGTGACCAGGTCGATAGATCCAGTTATTAAAAGATGGAGATTTGTCTGATTAATTATTGAATAAGTCTTCGGGCCATTTCTCGGCAGTGTTGCTACACTTCCACCAGGAGTTCAGTGTTTAGATAATGAGGGTGGATTATTACTCTGGATCCTACTGTACATTTTAGATGTGTTGCTCTTTGTGCCGGGGTCTAAATCTAGTATATCGCTAATAATATTATTGGCCAGCAAATATGGTTGAGTAAAATGTTTTAATAAGAAAAATTCATATTTATGAGCATCTGTAAAACTGTCATTTGGACTGTTATAACTTTTGTGTAATGCCTGAAATAACGAGTGTTCCTTAGAACACAAATACATCCTTAAGAAAGTGAATAAATAAATACAGACCATTTTTGTGGCAAGTTTGAAAACAACGTCAGTTTGAGACAACGAGAAAAGACAACTGTTCACCACAGGAGAAACGAAGCATAGCTGATTGATGCAAACAGGTTTTCCAAACTGGAACCAGGTTTTTAAGGTGCGTTCTACAACAAGGTTAAGGATATGAAGTTGTTTTCCTTTGGCCTTTGTTGATCTCATTTAAAAAAACAAACAGTTACTGGATTGATATCCAATCCCCTGCTAGCGCAGACAGGACTTTGATTTTTTTCACCTCAGGCAGAAGTCCAGTCTATTAATTTGGCTGTTCGTGTTGCCCAATAGACTTGGGTACTTCTAGACACGGGGATGGCATGGTAAACCTTTCATCTTGATTATATTCACTCCTCCAGTGACTAATGGGCAGTAAAGCTCAGCACGCCAGCTCTTGTTTTGTAACAGAGTTTTAAAATGATGTTTTTAGAATTCCTTTTAAAACACGTGAGTTTGATTCTCAAGTAGGTAAGTTGTGTGGCTTGAACGAAAGGGAAAGGATTAAAATCTGACCCAAATTCCAACTGACTGACAGGATGTGTATCTAATCACATCAGTAACCCTTTCCTCGGCTCTAAAGGCAGTGGCTATGGATTCTATAGAGGAATAGTGAAAGACAGCAACGCTGCCAAGTATCGCAAAAACAAACAGCCTGAAACCTCAGAGATGGTGTGCAGTAAAGCCAGTGGTGAAGACTAGATTGTTCTGACCCAGGTCAAAAATGTTGAACTAAACCAAACTGTTTTTCAGCACAGTAAATAGACATTCAATTGCTTTTGACATATCATTTATATCAAACCCACCGAATCGTCTGGACCAAATCCACAAATATAATTAAGAATCTTGTTCACCGACTCATTGGCTAAGTTGCACACACTCTCTCATTTTTTTTAGGTAATTACATGGGCCGGGGAACCACGGGCATGTGTGTTCGGTTTGTTCCCGCTCACCTGGCCAACAAGTCGTGCAGAGTGACCTCTCTCTGCTACAGCGAGGACGGTCAGGAGGTGCTGGTCAGCTACTCCTCCGATTACATTTACCTGTTCAATCCCAAAGATGACCAGGCTCGAGAGCTCAAGGGCCCGTCGGAGGAGAGGAGAGAGGAGGTGAGATCCCAATGGGAACTTTTCTTCTGTCATTCTTTTCTCCCAAACTGTGTCTTTTAAAGGTTTATATCGGTTCAGACACTGTGCTGTCATTTAGACAGTTTTCCATTATTCCAAGTGTGTAATAATTGATCTACAAAATAAAAATCTGCCTTATCTGTCAGTCTAAGGCAAAATCCAAAAATATTTACCACTTTTTAAAAAATGGGTAAAATACCCAAAACAATCAAGAGTCTCTGTCTTTTCTTGTTGATCAGCTGACTGACTACTGGAGTGTAGATCTCAAGTTACATGTACAGAGAAGGTTAATGGAGGCCTCACATGTTATGTCTCCTGTTAAGAGTGCTAACGGCCTTTTGACTCTATAGAAAATAAACATAATCACGTCTGGCTGAGCGGAGGTGTCCATGCGGCTGATTTTTGGGGGCGAATAGGACCGATTGTTGTAAACAGAACTGACCTTGTTGTTGCTCCTCTGGGCCCTGCAGACATCAGTGCTAAATCTGTGGTGGCTGATGCAGTGCAGGGAGGTGAGCAAATGACCCTGAGAAAAACAAACCCAATACAAAGAAGGAAGAAACGCACTGAGGATGGAAACAGCGTCATGAATTACTGCCTGATCTGTTTGGCTCTTAGTTATATTTCCTTTGTTAGTTTTGAGATTCAAACAACTGAACAATCAAGGAAACTGCGTGTTTACGCTCGGTGGTGGTCTTCACGTGTGTCCGAATGTGCTGGGTCACGGTGCCATGGCGAGTTCAGCTGTGTCTAGATGCAACCACCACACGCATTCCTTTCCAAATACAGCGAGCGACGCAGGCAGCGTTCCTCAAACCACCAAAATAGTTCAGGCTGATTTTGGGGCAGGCGAGGAGCAGTGTTCCTTACCCCCTCTGTTTTCCTCTACCTGCGACCTTGTTTGTTTAATCCTTTTATCTGATTTATTCAACTGTCTTTCAGCTTCTGCTCCTTTTCACCACCTGTCCACACATTTCCTGACTGAAGCGGTGGATAGTCCCTGCTCTAAGAACCTCTTTTTCCTATTTCTGGCTCTCAGCCTGTTGCAGCCAGGGGGACTGGAAAGTGGCAGGCAACCTCAGTCATGCTGCCAGGAGGAGGGGGTGGGGTGGGGGGAACACTTTAAAGAGGACACTGATAGAGACGAGTAGTGTTTTGCTTTGGCAGCGCAGCTATTTTTGACCATGCCTTGACTGACAAACTGCTAATCTCTGTGAATGTGTGTGTGTTTCCACAGCTGAGGCAGCCTCCAGTGAAGCGCCTCCGTCTACGAGGTGACTGGTCTGACACTGGACCCCGAGCTCGCCCTGAGAGCGAGAGGGAGAGAGATGGTAAGATCACAGTATGTGCTCCTGCTCGTCTACAGCGACGGTCTCGTATGACAGGCCCGACCTCTGACAAACTCTGAGAAGACTCCAACCTGCAAAATATATTTTTATATACTGCTCAAAACATTAAGGGAACACTTGCATCACACATTGGATCTCTTAGGAACGAAATCCTCAAGTTTGAAATCTTGACTGCCATTCAGTGGTAAAAATCATCAACTCTTTGAGGACTGGGTTCAAAATCACACCAAAAAGTTAAAGTTGTTCAAGCGTTTCCTTCATTTTTAGCAATATATTTTCCCCATATTGATTTTGTAATCTTAGACGAAGAAGAAATCAGGCCATAAAACTGTCTCATCACCAACTCTGCAACTTATGAACATAACCAATAAAAAGAGAACCAACAGTGCAGTGATCTGTGGTAAATGCATTTAAATCCCAGCTCCCATCTTATTGAACACTCAGAGCACTTTCAGCACAAGCTACATTCACCTGGTAACGGGCTCTTTCATGCAGCACTTTTTCTCTTTGATGCAGTGCTTTCTCTCTGGCGCAGACACTCCCACTGATAATACATCTGAGTTTTTAGGGTTCACTATCTCGTAGATCCAACCTGACCTCTGGACGTCCTGCTGTTCTTCCTGAGCTTCAGTTCTCTTGATGCATCCATCAAGTTTACCCTTTAAACTGAACTGGAGCTCAGAGTATGTAAACCTGATTTAAAGTGTTTCCTTTAAAGTTGATATAGTTGATGCAGAGTGGCCCAAACTAGACACAATAGCAATAAGAGTGAACAAACATCCAACTAAAATAATGGTTGGGTTGAAAAATGGTAAAAAAAAGCTCTGGGGCAATAGTAACAGCTTATATTTCACATATTCAGGTGAAAATGTGTGTAAAAAGCTGAACTTCTTTATAGTGTATCAAAGTTTGCTTGGGTCAGAGAGAGTAGAAACCTCACTTTGAGGCAAATGACTTGGAGCGGTCTCCTGCTGCAGGGTTTTTTCCACCATAGATGAACGTAGTTTAAGTTGTTTAATCTATTTTGTTACTGTGGTTTATTTTGTTCAGAAATAAAATTTAAAAAAAATCAGTCAAATGGAGGAAAAACTCATCTTTGGGTTTCAGGTGATGACTGTTTCAGAGTGCTTTACTTTGTTCACAAGTTGGGTTTTTTTCTTTTCTAGTTGGATTTCTTGTTTGTCATTTTTTGGGGATAAATTTTCCCTAAATTCTCATATATTAAATTAATAATTTGTGTAATGAGTCATCCTTGTGCAGGTCTTAATGAGCCTCTGCTTGCATATGATCAGTTATGATAAGCAGTTTGTTTTGAGTACAAATACTCCAATTTTTTTTTTTTTTGTCATTTCTATAAATATGGACTGTGTCAAAATGAAAAGCTTGACAGGATCTAAAGACGTTTTCCCTTTTTTTTTTTTTTGTTCCAGGGGAGCAGAGTCCGAACGTGTCTCTGATGCAGAGGATGTCGGACATGCTGTCCCGGTGGTTTGAGGAGGCCAGTGAAGCCCAGAGTAGCAGAGGAACCCGACCTCAAACGCGGCCCCGAGGTGAGGCTTCAATACTCCGGCCTTCAAACGGGCCGGAGTAACTTCAGTAAGACTGACTGTTAAGAATCTTTCTGTGATAATAAACCGTAAACTAGCCAAAATCTAAAATCATTGCTTGATTTATTTATTTTTTGTCTTCAGGTACAGCTCTTCGTCCCGAGGGGACGTTGAATGCTCCAGCTGCCGCAACAGGCGACTCTAGTCAGGAGTCCAGCGCCCCCGAGAGGCCTGTGGGGACGGACTCCCCAGAGGTACCTGCCAGTCCCGCAGCGGCCACCACTGCGCCCATGCCTAAATCCACCTCCTCTTCCTCCTCAGGGTCATCATCAACAGTCACAGCACCTCCTCCTTCCAGCTCATCATCAGTGGAGACCTCGGCCACTTCTTCCTCCCCTCTCACGTCGTCCCCCGACTCAGAGCAGCGGAGTCAGGGTGACACAACTGGGACCCCGACGGCCACGCCCACCTCTGAGCCCGCACTCTCAGGTAAGAAACCAGGACCGCACTCGCACTCACTGTTCACATGTAAGCCTTCAGTCCAATGAGGAGGGTTAACTGCTCGGTGTATGAGTGTGTGTCCGCGTGTGTGTATGTGTGGGTGTGTGTTCATTGGAGCCACTCCACTCAAGCAGCAGCCTCACTTCACTTTATTTTCCTTCAGCATCCTGTTGTCCTCCTCCTCCTGCTTGTTTATTTCATTTTTGCCCGATTCTCTGTGCCGAATCTTCTCCTCACATCCTCCGTCAGTCTTCTAATCGTGCATCCACTCTTCCTCTCTTCCTCTGCCCCTTTGTCAGAGTATGGTCCTCATCGGCTGCCCATAAGTTTAGTGTGTAGGCGTTTGCAGAGGTTGCTCCGGCTGGCTGACCCACCTGGACGGGGTCGGCGAGCGGCCCCTTCTCCTTCTTCTTCTTCACCTTCTTCTTCCTCTGCAGCCCCTGAGAGACAGTCGCAAAGAGCTGCTACCTCTGCCGCTGCTGCTCCTGAGAACCAACCCTGTACAGGTTACCCACCCCTCCGAGCTCATCAACCCTGCAGCAATCCCTCCATAAGGGCTGCTCCCCTGCCATTAACCCGTCCCCGCCTTTTAAGCAAAGACAGCCATGTCTGTTGTAGAGAGGCTCCAGAAAGACCCAGTCTTGCTGTTACTGACCACTAACCACACACTGATCTTCCCCGCTCTCTTATTATTCACCCCTTATTTCCTCTAAACTCCAGAGTCCAGTGTGTCGCCTCTCCACTGTTTGCTCAGCCCTTAACTCACTAATGCTCTCACTCCATCTTTCCACTTGTTGCTTGAGTTTTCACCTGCAAACTCTCCTGCCGGAGTGGCACCAGACGGTATGAAGCTTTGCTTTGGCCTCATGGTTGTTCAACCATGTTTGATGATATAACTTGCCTTTTTTTTTGTTTTGTTTGTTTTCTTCAATGTCATTGGATAGGTCACATTACTGGCTTCACCTACTGCTGATGTTAAAATTAAGGTTATTTCCATCAGTTAGTGTTGCCCGTTTTGTAAATGTGTCTCGATACTCAAAAGCCGGTGGACAAACAGAAAAAATAAACAGACATAAGTGATTTTACTTGCTTGAGTTGAACTAAAATGCTTGAAACAAAAAAAAAAAATAATAATAATAATTTTTTTTTGAAATGCTGGAGTGAAAATAAGCAAAAAAGCATCCACTTTGGAATCCACAGACTGACTCTGAAGGAGCTTCGGAAAGACCGCAAAACTATTGCTCGGTTTTCCTATTTGCAACAATTTGTAACATTTCAACAGATTTTTTTTTTTTTTTTTGGTCTGTGCACGAGCGCAAAGCAATAAAGTAAAACCCTCGAATCAAATAATGATTATGTAATATATGTTTATTAATAAGTTATTTTTTAAGTTTGTTCTGCTTCAGTTTTAATGTGACAGCATTTAGTTAACCCGAAGAGCTTCTCTCACTTTCAGCTTTTTTCTCTAAAAATGTAGGTACAACTTTAATATTAAAGATATAAACCGATTTTTAAACACACAACAAAACTGGCTTTACATAATGAGGCATCTGTTATGAAAGCTTTTATTGAACACGTCATTGTGCAGTTCAGTAGACACAATATTTAAATTGCTTCTTCTCACTTATCTGTGACCAACTAAAGCCAATTATCTTGGAGAAGTGTGTTGTGTAGCCAGCAGCCAAACAGATGTTATTGGGTTTTTTTTCTTTTGTTGTTGTTGTTGTTTTGTTGTGGCAAGCCCAAGTAAGCACTTCTTGATGGTTGGGATTTCCAGGTTCTACATAACACAGCAGATATAAAACATTTCTTTGCACATCTGTAAAAAGCATGCATGAAAATCATGTTCTTGTTTCCGTTCAGACTTACTAATCGCTGATTCTCACTGAGCTTCCCCAACACTCTGTAAACCGATCACAGCTGTTATCAGATGAAGGAGCTTTTTTATTTTTGGCTGATGTGAAAGCTCTTTCTGCTTGGCCTTGGATTTATTTATTTATTCATTTATTTTAAACATGATTTAGAAGTTTTTAACCCGTGTGAGCCCTCACGTTTGACCTCTTTGTTCAATGTTTAGTTGGTCTCATTTGTGTTCCAGATTCCCCCTCGTCTGTGGTAAACAAACAGCTGGGATCCATGACTCTTGATGAACAGCAGGGTGCGTCTTTCCCTTCCCCAACCCCATTCCCTGACCCTCACCCTGCCACTCGCTTTGTCTTCTCCACCTTCTGTCTTAACCACTTTCCCTCATCCTGTCTCACTCCACTGTTTGTCCTCCATCGATTTCATGTTTTTGTTTTCTCTGTATCCACTGCTTTACTGTTCAATATTCTACTGTCCAGATGTGGATGTGTCTGACTGTTACTGTTGCTCTGGCCAAAGGATTTAATACAATTGTTTAAGAAGTTAGAGCTTTGAGTAATGTAATAAACAATATCTCCAAAATTCAAATGGATGACAAAGAAAAGCACTACTCAGACATATACATTTCAGTGCTCTCTGCTGAACCATCTGTGCAATATTTAGCTTTTTCTAAAATGCC
Source organism: Diplotaxodon limnothrissa (assembly GCF_057381915.1). NCBI lineage: Eukaryota > Metazoa > Chordata > Actinopteri > Cichliformes > Cichlidae > Diplotaxodon > Diplotaxodon limnothrissa. The sequence goes on from NC_140611.1 coordinate 19,330,999, forward strand.
CTACTACGTCTGACATTTCTCCTTTGCAATGATTAGCATTGGTAGTCAGATTTAATGTGGCTTCATCTTTAACTGTTCAGTTTTATTTGTATAGTGCCAAAGCAAAACAATGGTCTTTCTAAGGCACATATGTTGTTACATAAACACTTCACAAGAACCCTGAAAAGCCCCAATGGTTCACTCTTGATTTCTCTTGATCAGAGTGGACCATCTACACAGCTTTGTTTAATTTGAAAATAATGTCATATTCAGTTTAATTTAAACGTTTTACTTTGTTGTAATTTAAAGAGGATAATTAAAAGTGGATGATGCTCATCTTAAGCATGATCAGAGATTTGGATATTGAGCTATCTTAGTAATTCTAGGCTTTAGAATATGCAGGTATACCTGTGATCAGTGCTCTAGGGTTCAACAACTTGCACAGTAGTAAAGTCCCCTTTTGGTATCGCTGATGGTTGATAAAATCCTCACTGCGCACCACATAATGCACAATGTGCCAAAAAAAAGGGGGTCAGAAAAATCTTTTTGTCTCATTTCGTGATGGTGGATCAGTGTAACTATTACACTTACACACTTACTTGACTTCTAAGAAGCCAGGCATAAGCCTATGTGCATGCCCAGACACGCCTGTGCTGCAGATGTTTATGTGTGCAGATGCAACTGGGAAAATGGAGCGAGGCACATTCACTTTAATATGACTCTCATAATAATGATAAGTTAATGGATCACTGGGGAAATTACAGAAAATGATTGCTTTGATTGGAGCTATCACTGCTCACGATCGCCGACATCATCCTCCATCGGCACACTCCCAAGCTCCACCCACCTCCTTCTGGTTGCTAGGGGCAGCCAATCAGTTACTACTAATAAATAACTTTTCTAACTACTCTAGGACAAAGGTCTGAGTCCAGAGGTATTTATAATACTTTTTATATACAACACCAACAGTATAATATCAAGCTACTTTGTGTGTACTGTATAGCTTTATATATGAAGCACTACATCTGTGATTATTTACAGTGCATACTGACAGAGATGTAGCATCTTAGCAACAAGTCCCTCTTTGTCCTCCAGCTCAAATTTTCATCTTCCCTGGAAACCTGTTCCTTTTCTTCAGTGTAGCTAGCAGCTAACGGGTGTAATGACCCTTTAGGGCCTTTGACATGTGTGTGTTTGTGTGCGTCTTGTGTCTTGCTGTTGTGGCTGTCTGTCAATACGTGTCTTTTACGACGTGTCCTTTGTGGTTTTGTCTAACGTTTGCTGCATGTTCCCATTTCTGTTTAATGTTGTTTATCAGAGGGAATGGATGCAACACAGAGTTGCATATTTGTGGTGTGTTTTTAAATGACCAACTGCACACTGCAAACGACAGGAAGAGTTACTTTTGATCAGAGTTTTAGTCTGTACAGCCAGTGCGTCTCAGTAAGCCCCCCTTGCTTGTTTTGCCTGTGTGTATTCTTCTTCCTCTCTCAGTAGCAGCCGAAGCTACAGCTTCACCTGCTGATGAATCTGCTGCTGCACCAGCCAGCAGCATCCCATCCATCTCCACCTCTACTTCCACCAGTCGACCCAGTGCAGCAGAGCCTGTCCTCAGCCTGCACTACAGCTCAGAGGGAACCACCACCAGCACTATCAAACTGGACTTCACTGATGAGTGGTGAGTGATGGCCAGTGGGTGTCAGCTTTTTAGGTTGAATGTGACATTATACTTGGATTAACTTTATAATCTCATATTTATAATGCTCATATCTCCTCCTCTGTATACCTGTATGTCAATACAATAAATGACAATAAAATTTAATTTGGCTCATGTTGACCTTCAGATAAATAAGGTTGACATGATCATTTAAATCTTCATACGGTGCTTTGTATACGTTTGTATGTGTTGACAACACACACCACGCTTGTGAGAGTCATAGTTTTTAAGTTATCAGGCTTTTTGTCAATTTTTTTGACAAATAAATCAATAAGTTGACAGTGAAGACGTTGGTGGATGTAAGCCAAACTTTAATGGAGAGTTAACATGAACCCACCTTACACCCTGACAGAGTTTTATCAGAATTCATTCAGAACTTTTCGAGCTGTCTTGTTTACAGACAGAATGAAAAGCAAAGGTCTCCAGTGCAACTTCACTCATTCCATTCAAATTCAGGTAACTCAATAGGAGTTACCTTCTTATAGTCGGGGCAACTGCATGATACTTGTGTCTTCCCATATTTATTTTTTTTTTTTTTCCCCAGATAAATATGAGTAATTTTCAGGAAAAAACACCCCAAAAGGACTGATGGTAACTCTTGTTCTTCCACTACAGGAGCAGCAGCACGTCCAGTTCGATGGGCAGTGGAGGCCCCAAAACATCAGAAGCTGCAGCTGTACAGAGCAGAGAGAGTCTGTCGACAGAGAGCTCGGTATCAGAGCAGGGTGAGTCGTCTCCTACAGCATCATGAAAACGCCTCGATCTCAAACATTGTCTGATCTAGAACAATAAACATGACACAATGAATGGCTTTCTGTATTCCAATCCTGATTGCGATGATATGAGTTTGCTGGCTTCCTCCGTAGAACCAGCATGTGATGCCTCCTGCTCCAGTGCCCCCAGCAGCTCAGCAGCTCAGGTTCCAGCAGAGGGCTCCTCTGAGGGAGACAGCATGGCGTCTTCGCCGCAGGAGAGGAGTCAGCCGGAAGGTACAGAGGAGAGGTCAGGGGGCTGTCGGCGAGCAGAGCCCTCTACAGAGGAGGGGCAGGAGGGCGTGGAGGGCCAGAGTCAGCCCGCACGCGGCAACCAGGACTCTGATGACAGTGATGATGATCCTATTCTTATCCCCCCCTCAAGGTTCAGAGGACAGGGGCAGAGGTGTGTTTGAGAGCATAATGTTTCTTACTACAAGTAAGAAAAACTCTGTTTGAATGCAGGTGATCATTTCGCATTCCTTAGTTCAGTTAAAAAGGGGGTGGGTGTGCCGATTTTAGAATTTGTGATGCTTTGCTGTTGACTGTTTTACTACAAATATAGATTTAATTCCAGAGGATCTGCAGTAGGAGATAGGATGATCAGGTAATCTGTTTGCATTGGAAAGTGAACGCATCTAATGCATCAGGAGTGTGACATGCTGCGGAGCATTTAAAATTAAGAGCACAACGTGATGTGCAGTAATCGGATAACTTCTTTTCTTTTGTCTTGGTTTGACGGTTTCTCTCACAGTGCACTAATAACACACACAGCTGACTGTAGAGTGCCGTGCATGTGAGTACTGACTCCACAAATGGTGTGAACAGAAGCATCACAGCTGCATTTTGTGTAGAACAGATGGAGAAGAAATGAGTGTCATGCATGAAATCCTTGCAGAAAGGAGCCAAACGAATATAAAACGGACACATTTACACACAGCGAGGTCAAAGGTTTAAACAAAAGTGGCATTTTCATAAATTTCACGCTGTATGCCATCTCAGTAGATTTGAAATGAAAGTGGCAGCTCATGAGCACTTTTGGCTTTAATTTGAGGGGATTGAAAAAAATTATTTAACCGTTTTAGGACTCAAATGTAGTTGAACATGTAACTAAATAACCTGTCCGCAAATTATTTTTTTAAAGATAAAACATATTTGATTTAATTCGACCTTTATGGTGCCTTTTGCAGAATATTCAACTCTTTACCTTTGGAAACTTGATCAAAGTAGATTTCCTCCCCCTGGTGGCTCATCCTGATTATGAGCACAAAGCTGTCGAGCTGACTGACAGCCTCTGACTGTCGATTCACTAAGAACTTCCTTTCTCTACTAGGAGATTTGGATGTATGCAGACTATTAATGCCCGACTACCTTGCTACCTCTGTGCAGACCTCCCCATGTGGGGTGGCTGTGGCTCAGGTGGTAGCGCAGATCAGCTACTGACTGGAAGGTTGGTTCGATCTTTGGCTTCCCCAGTCTGCATGCCAAGTATCCTTGGGCATGCGGCCCAAGTTGCTCTCCGATGCGTCCATCTGTGTGTGAATGCTTAGATTGCACTTAAGTACAGAAGGGAAGTGCTTGTATGAGTGGGTGTGAATGGGTGAATGAGGCATGTTGTAAAAAGCGCTTTGAGTACTTCCAGGAGAGTAGAAAAACGCTACATAAGAATCAGTCCATTTATCATTTACCCATCACCTCCCTGTTACACCCCCTACCTGACGCAAGCCACTAGTTCCAGAAGAGCTTCTGTCTGTAGTGAAGAAATTAATAATGAAATGAGATTGTGTGGTTATGTAACGTGGTCTTCCTTGCAAAACAATTTTGCAAGGAGGCAGAAGAAGAGATGGGAGAGCGTCTGAGAGCTGGGATTGATGGAGGAAGCCAGTTGCTGTCTCTGCAGTCGTGTTCCATGACTACTGGATACGTGAAGGAGACCATGAAGACGTGATCTTTACTGCATGTGGCTGAGAGTTCTTCACTCGACCAGACGTTCTGGTGGTGGAGTTCTTCATCCTGTAATCATCCAGGCTGTTTATTAGGCCACTCGTAGTGTCACAGCCTAATGGTGGCCTGTTTTCCTTTCATTTAGAGCTTCTTTGAGCCCGTGTTATGGTTTTACTGCAACAGCTTCCAAATGCAAATGCCAAGAATGGAATCCCCTCTAGACTATTTATTTATTTGTTAAATTCAAGTAGTAATAACATATTTTTTCTATGCCAATTGAGTGAATTATTTAGTTGACAACCCCAAAATTAGGCAGTGTGCATAATTCCATAAATGCTAACCCATTACCTTCCTCAAATTAAAGTTGAAAGGCTACACTTGCTTTATGTCTTTCTTGCCCCCTCTCTCTCTTTTATTTTTCAGATCTATTCTGGTGGCTTGTCTGGTCAAAATTATGAAAATTGTATCATTAAAACATTTCTGGATTTAGCTTTGTGTACAATACTGTTACAGTGTATATCTGGTTGAAGTCACTCTAAGGTTGAGAAGAACAAACTTTTATTGGCTTGAGTCGGTTATGATGGATCAGGCAGGTGCTTTCGCTTGCAAGTGGCTGCTTTCTCGCTTGGAGCTTGTTTGTTACAATCTTGTTAATGGTTTAAAAAAAAATATCCGTGTAGCTTGGGTCTGAAGCATGAGACTTGAGGCAGCACTGACAGCATGGGTTTGTTTGCTTTCAGGCACGTGTATGAGTCTGGGGTTTCTTTCTTCTTTTTTGTTTTGTTTTTCTTAGACAATCAGCAGCAGCTCGTATTCAGGAGCTGTTCCGCAGGAGGAAAGAAAGGAGGGAGATGGAGGAGAGCGAGACTCAGAATATCAGGAGACCTTCAGTCAAAATGGTCTACAAAGGCCACCGCAACTCCAGGACAATGGTATACCTCGGGCCACGCGTGTTGTATTAGTCTGAACTCATATTAATCCATTGGCTCTGATATCAGTGTTTTAACTGTTGTCAGACTGTGAAATTTGAAGAGTACAGTTTCCAAAATACTCAATGTTCCCTTTTAACTGTGTGTAGATAAAGGAGTCGTGTTTCTGGGGCAACAACTTTGTGATGAGTGGTTCAGACTGCGGCCACATCTTCATTTGGGACAGACACACCGCAGAGCACCTCATGCTACTTGAAGCCGACAACCACGTGGTCAACTGCCTGCAGCCGCACCCTTACGACCCCAGTGAGTCCCGTGGATGTCCCGCCTGAACCCGGACGATGTTTCTTCACTTGTTGACATTGCTCTCATTTCCTGCTTTGTTTCAGTTCTGGCTTCTTCAGGGATAGATTATGATATCAAGATTTGGTCGCCACTGGAAGCATCGCCATCTTTCAACAGAGTCCTCGCTGAGGAGGTAGAGTCAACCCACAGAAAAGAAAAAAAAAACCAAACCCACCGTAAAACCTTTCTTCTTCTCTTCTCGTCAAGGTCATCACTCGGAATGAGCTGATGTTGGAGGAAACGAGAAACACGATCACAGTCCCGGCCTCTTTCATGCTTCGAATGTTGGCCTCCCTCAACCACATCAGATCAGGTACACACACACACACACACACGCATGTAGCACGCTGTTTTTGTTAGACCAATCTCAGCCTCTCTTTAATATTTGCCTCTTCCTCTTTGCAGATCGAGTAGAAGGCGATCGCTCCGAAGGCTCAGGCCAGGAAAACGAGGACGAGCAGTAGCCAGCTGGAATTTTATTTTAAAATAAACACTATTTCTTCTTGCTGTATAGCACTTGAAAAATACCCGAGATTTGTACAAGTATAGTGTAGAAAAACTTCCTTTTGAAAATTAGTGTAATTTCTAGCCCCTTGTGTTTTTTAAGAAGACTTTCTTACTGATGTGTCTGTATGAGGATAAACTATATTTGTGTGAATGTAAAGGCAAGGACGTCAAAATATAAGTGTGAGGAAAAGTGGTGGCTGGTGTGAAAGTTTAAGTGCAATATTATTTTGTTAGGAGAAGGTGAGCTTTGATCAGTGTTAACGTTTGACGTTTTTGAAACTGTAGCACAGCTGAGAAATGTTGATGTGCTGCTCCGGCAGTTACGCATGTGAATACAGACATAAAGTAAAACACGGATGCTTTAATTTTCTTGTTGATAAAGAAGAAGAAGAAAGGGGGGCGGGGGAAGAAAGCTGTGGATCTTCTCCCCAAAAATATGTTTTACAAAACCTGGAAAAAATAAAGCCAAATGGTATCTCAAATATATCTGCACTTGGGTTTGGATGGAAAATTTAGACTAAGTGTTTGACTTCAGCAACAGACGGCACCTGCTGACAGATACTGACAGCTGTTGTGGGTGTACAGAGCAGCTGCTCTTGGGTCAAACCTGTGTCATATAGTTCTACTGAACAGCTGCTCTGTTGGTCCAAACCCAGTTTCCTGTGGAAATCACTTAAAAGTGAACCAGTGTTTGGACAAGCAATCCCTGTGACTCGTCAAAGTGATTCATTCTATAGCACCTTTTGAGATAAACATCACAAAGCGCTTAACAACAAAATCAACATAAAAAATTAACCCACCTCAAGTCTAAAAAGATGAGACCACAGAGTCCACAGATCTCAAGCTCAGAAGCAGAGTGTTCTGGGGGGGCCTCCTTTTACCTCCATGCATCCCTGCTGGGCAGGTATGGGGTGTAAAGGTGGACAGGTGCTGGTCTGTGAAGAGCTCTAAAAGTGAAAAGCAGATTCTGATCAATGGGAAGCCAGTGTAGCTGGCAGAGCAATGGTGTGACATGAGAACTTGGAATATGTAGTGAGAAGCCTCGCAGCAGTGGTCTGAAAAACCTGCAGATGTTCCAAGGACATTTTTGCTTAGACAAGTAAAAATACAATTACAGTAATCCACATGTGATGAAATAAGTACATGAATAATAATTTCCAGTTCAGAGCGTAACTCAATGGGACTTAACTTGGCAATAATTTACAAGTGATTAAAAACAAGAGTGAAACAGAAGTTTGACATGTATTAAGTGAAATCAGAGCCAAAGATTACTCCTGGCTGCCTGATAGAGACGAGTGCAGATTTAGCTCATTTTGGAAAGAAGACCAAGAGGTTCTTTCACCTTAGGCCCAAATCTGGGGCTCAAACAAGAACTTTTTCTTTAAGGAAGAAACACATTGAACATTTTCGTTAAAGTCATTTCACATTTATAGAGGTGATAAACTAATGTTACTGATGTCTTGAGGTTTGGGGTATCAGCTTTTATTCTTCCCTGCAGCATAAAGTATTTTATGATCCAGGTAACAAGCTGTCAACACAGCTGTAGGTGATGCTGACTGTGCAGCTTGTTTGCAGAACAAGAAAAACAAACAGCTCAGTGATTCAATGTTTTGGTTGCTGTTTGGCTTCAGCTCTCATTCACAGCAGACAAAGAATTCAAACGATGTTTTATGTAAAAACTAAATTTAATGCAAACATTTGTATTAACACTTACTGTATATGAAAAGGTTACATCACTCAGGTGTACATTTTTTTTCTTACAAACATAATACCTGTTCAACATACGAGGTAAGACTGAAGCACCACAACTGGGCTCTATGTATAAAAAAAATTGTCTCCTAATACAGAGAGTGTATAAGATGAGGTACAACCCAGTGTACCAATGAATATTCCCTATGCTCAGGTTTCCTGATTCAACACTAAACACACAAACATTTCTGACATCAACAAGATCGATTATTGATTCTGGACTTCATTTTCCTATGATCTCCATTTCTTGTTAGCTCATTCGGTCTTCACTGATAAGAAACTGCAGTGAAAGAGTACCCATTGTGTGTTTAAGTGCAATAACTCTGTTTGCCCACAGTCGCACGTAATCATGAAATACCAGGCCTCCAGCCGTGCTTACAGCAGGCACCTTATTCATACTACAGATATTAACAGACATTTTAGATTTTTTGCTGGCAGAATATGTTCATATATGCAAAGTGTTATGCCGTACCTTTACTAACATCACTGAACAAAATGCAAACTGCATCCCATTGTCACTGGAATGTGCACATATTAATTGGGTCATTTAGAAGTGTGTAAATGTTGTTATACCAAGTGTCTTTGACTCTGTTGAAACTGCAGCTACTAGAACACAGAACAGCTGTTCAGTCTAACTTAATTTCACTTTGATCTGCAAACTAAAGCCATTTCAACGACTCCTTTGTCCAAATCTACCAGTGATGCCTCTGAAATCAGTAAAACTTCACTGTTGCAGGAGGCAAAGTGACGGTGATAATAATAATATTGAAAATGACTCTTTCCCATGCAAATTCAAATTACTGGAGTTCATCCTGTACCAGTAAGAGTGACAAAGGTGCAGGTTGTCCTGCGTTGAGTAAACACGTACCTCACAGTCTAATTCTCCACAGTGAGTGGAAAACCTGTAGTGAGGATTTACTGAGTGCAATGTTAGGAGAGAAATTCTACCTGAAAAGAGCTAATCTGTCAAAAGATGCTGTTATTTTTTTTTTTTTTTTTCATTTTGCCCACTGAGGCAATTTTTCTTATTAAGCTTAAAAACATACAATAACATAATATATATTATAGCAGAAGTTAATAAAATGATCAGACCAATGAAGTTACAGTAGTTAAGGCTTCCTATTAGATTTGATGCTATGCACTGGGTCCAACATCGTAGAATGAATAACGTGCCTCTTCCTGTTCGCTAATAATTTCAAGTAAGGAGTATCCACATGTAAAGAGGGCAGACTTCATCAGCGGTACCACAGAGCTCTGTAACAGTGTCAAGAGTAGGGATGGGTATCGTTTAGGTTTTATCCGATACCGGTGCCAAATCGGTACTTTTGAAACGGTGCCGGTGCTCGAACGGTGCTTAAAGAATGGAGAACACAAAATTGGTCCAAAAACCTCTCATGTTCAGCTGTTTTTTATAAAAAGATAACAGCCTTTTCTGCAGCTATGGGGCATATATGGTATCACTCTTGGCTGGAAGCAGAGCTTAAACAATGGAAAAAACACAAACTTTGTCCTAAACCTCTCATGTTCAGCTGTTTCCCTCTTTTTCTTTGGTCATTTTAGCCTTTTTGGCCAGGGTGAAGGGAGTATCTGCCATCAAACAAGAAGACAGCCGCATGTAACTACAACGCTGTTTGCTAGTTCACCTTACCTGCATTCATGTAATAACGTGGTTAGCCTACTCAACGTAAATTACACACGAACAACATTAAGCTACTCACGCAGAGAAGAACGGCTGCTGCTGCATCATCATCCGTCATCATTTCTGCTACACTGGCAGGGCTAGGGGCCAGGACTCTCCTCTTCGTGTTTTTGGGGATGTTGCTAACTCCGGGTCTGATAACAGGCACCACACCCGCAGTAGATGCGCTCGGTGTGAGGTCTCGCAGCAAGCTATCAAATACGGCGCATTTCTCGGCTTTTAAAAAAAAAACCTCTATGCGTCGCCAGCTGTTTCATCGGATTTGAGGTGTTACCTCCTTTGACAGTATCACAGTATCAGCTTGAAGCACTTGTTGCAGGCTGCTGAGTTTGCATATTTTGCTGTGAAGTACAGCCAGACTTTTGACTGCTTCGCCTTGGGCATTTTTAATCTGTAGCTCTGCTCTAAAAGAACGTACGTACCTGGCCCCGCCTACTATCCTCGGAAACGTAAAATGATTGGCTAGAATCTAAAGTGTATCACAGCTCAGGAAAAAAAAGCACCGAAATAAAGCACTGAAATGTGCGCTGCTTTTCGGTCTGGTTACTACCGTTTACGTCAGAACACCGGTACCCATCCCTAGTCAAGAGTGGGAAAGCTGCTGTTCAGGTGGGTTTCTCCTCTCCATCCTGCTCTTCTTCACCTCTGTCATCCTTAACGATCCCTTCATCAATACTCTCCAGCCTCAGTCTCTGGCCTTCCAGGTATCTGGGCCTCGGTGCGGCCCTCGCTGTGAGGAGTCCTGCTGACAGAGCTGAACTCTCCCCAAACAGGGTGAGCTTAGCATCGCTCTCTATGGCTTTCGCCAAGCAGGAGGCGAACATGTCGAGAGATTTGTGCACCTCTGCGTGGATCTGGACTGAGGATGTGTTTTCAGCTGGGGAAATCAACAGACATCAGTCAAAGCTTTGGTAAACACAAGCTACAGTAAACAATTCTCTTGCCTGGTCCCTTTTCTTTTCTTTTTTTGGTCATTTGTGTATCATGTGAAGTCTAAGGTATTTTCCCTGCTCTCTAATCTTCTGTAGAAGCGGGAAATGAATGACGGATACCTTTGGAATGCTCCACCTGGTCTTCAAAGGTGACTGAGCTCCTCCTTTTCCCGGACGGAGGCCCGTGGTGCTGCGCGAGGGAGGAGCCATCTGTGGAGAAGTTATCCAGCAGCATCACATCTGTGCCTGTGTAGGAAAATAAAGAGGATCATTGCAAGTTAACTGCAAGCAGAACTTAACAGAGATTGCAGGAAAGTTGCAGTAAAAGTCATCTTCATACCATATGGCCACAAATGTACACACAAAGGTGGATCACAAGACATTTGTTTGTGTTGAACATGACACCACTTGCCCTCCCTACAGGATCAGTTAAAAACATGAGCTGGAAAACAAAAAGGCTGCCCAACAAAGAGGTGTATGATGCAGTAAGGTTTGTAAGGCTTTCAAACTTCATCTTTACAGCTTTGTACTCTTTTAATTTTAAACTTAACTGTAGAAAAAAATTGAGAAAAAAAAAAGTGCTGCTTTTCTTTCTAGAAACGCATAAATTCTAAATCAAAGTTAGGCGATGCAGCATGTTTTTGGCATAATTGGACAAAAAGTTCTCAATAAGCCCTCAGTATGTTCTTAAATGAAAAGGTATTTATGTAGCATTTTTTTCTAGAGCGAAAGTATTCTGAAACAAACGACCAGGCGCTGAAGGGATTTCACCCATAGGAACATGCTTTCAATTCTATTTGAAGCCAAACAGCAGTGATTCACTGTGTTTCGGTCTGCTGCAGGAAAGAGCTCTTTTAACAAACTCCACGGTCTGGTAAGTTTCTGTAGGCTGATGACTGTGTGACAATGCTGTATGTTTATGAAGAATCTCAACTGCTCGATTAGCTGTCAAATGCTGCTGGAAAAATGTAAATATTCTTAACTTTCAGAATACCTTCAGTTTTTCTGTCATCTTAAAAACTTAAGCAGATTATGGTGGCCAATCAAACACTTTTGACATTTTGACCAACCTTATAAACAGTGCATTGGTCTTTGATCAGTAGTTGTTGATCAATGGTCATGAGAATTTACATATTAATGATCATGGAACAGACCTCCCAGCCCATTGTCCCTTCAGTGGTGCTAGTTTTCAATCATTATGCAAATGTACTGTTTATAAGATTGGGGTAACCTGCAGTCAGCTGAGACTGAAGAAGTCACTTGGATGAGTGACGAAACCTTTCTCCCACTGAAAAATTCTACGTCCAGATGAACAGAATCAACCTTTTGAGGGATGTTTCATTTTATTCATGAGTCTGTAGGGATAAAATACACGATAATCCTACAATCATCAAACTGCCTCAGTCTCGGGGTTGGGGATCTGTAAAGTCTACATAGAAGAGATAATAATAAGGTACACATGACAAATTGTCATTTTTTTCAGATCCTCATCTGCATCCAGGGTCTACCCAACCTTTTGACCCTTTGGCAGGTGAAATAGGCTCCAGCACCTCTGGACTAATAGACATGCATGATAATATGCAGGGTTTTTTTTTTTTTTACTAAATTTAAATTTTTCATACACTTATAATTTTTCTGCAATGATTATTGAAGTTAGTCAACTCCCTATAAAAACGAATTGAAACAACAGTGTTGTGGATACAAAAGCTCACAACGCAGGCAAAAAAGAAAACAGAGGAGCTGCTGAAAGATCAGGTTCGGAAATGTATGAATTTTAATTAGATGCACTAATATCATGTCCTGTTTGTAAAAATAAATAAATAAATAAAAAATGGACACAATGGTAAGACAGCTTGTGCTACATCTACACGTACATGGGTGTTTTGGTAAATATGGCTTTTCTGTGTATTTGCCTTTCGACCACTGAAAAACTCCTGCCAGGATGAAGTTTTTCCAAAATCTTAGTTTCTGCACTTAAATGTGGACATCAGACTGTGCACCGTTTTTATTAGTACATAGTACATTTCTTCACGCTTAGGGTTATATCGCCACCTGTTGCTTTGGCATGCTCTTGGCAGCACTTGAGGATTGCTTGGAGTTTTTGATATGAAGCAATTATTTCCCCCTTTCCGTGTGCAACTTACATGAGTCCTGAGTGAAACTGAAGCCAGTGTCTCCTGTGCTGCTTCCTGGGGCCAACAGCTGTCCTCCACCCGCGAGCATGGCAGTCAGGTGTGGGGACATCCCCAAGTCTGAAAACACAAATTCTCATGAGATCATCACATCCCGCAGGAATATAAATCTAAACCAGCCTTATGCATTTACTAAAGATAAAACCAGCAACATACACACACATCTGCATGACACAGAGAGCCCCAGCTATAGTCCCACCTGTGATTCTGTTGGAGATGCTGAAGAGGCGGGACGTCCTTTGGCGCGTGGCAAACGACTCTCTGTAGTACCGATCTCCAAAGCACATCCCCAGCAGCTCCTTCCTCACCGTTTTATTCCACAGGCCATAGATGAGTGGGTGGCACACCGCGCTGCAGAAAGACAGCCACGCTACCAGAGTCTCCACCCACTGAGACACGCTGCCCTGACCCCACAAGGCCTCAGTGCCCACCACCCCAACGTATGGCCCCCAGGTCATGAGGAAGGTGCCAATCACCACTAAGATGGTGACTAAAGCCTTGCACTGACTCCCTGCGTACACGAGGCTCCGCCGACTTCCATTAGAGGAAGTCGAGGTGCTCGAGTTCTTACGCCCGTTCCTCTGGGCTCCAGTGGAGTCGTCCTGGGCCACAACAACAGTCCCACAGTGAACTTTGCGGGCTTTCATGCGGGCTACGCGGAAAATGACACCGTAACACGCCAGCATAATGAAGAAGGGTGGGAGGATGCACCAGGTGACCCAGAAGGCCGTGTAGCTCGGCTCTCTGTGCCACGACGCCACGCACGTCCACTTGAAGCAGTCGAACTCAAAGGAGGACCAGCCGAACAGAGGAGGCAGGCAGCCTACCAACGAGTGAAACCACACGTAGGCGATGACGACAACCGCCCGGTTGCCTGTGATCTTCATGGGGTAGATCATCGGGTAGAGCACGGCGTAGTACCTGTTGTGAGGAGACATGAGCACGATGAAGAAATCTGCACAACAGGAACTCAACACCGTCCTCCAGGGAGACTTTTGATCAGACTAGCACACAGGCTGCTGAGATTGGAGTCAGTGATACAAAAGCTAAAAGCTGCACTTTTCTCTCTCCCCGACAATCCTGTGAAATGTTTTCCTAAAAGCTGCAAACAGAAGAGAACAGACGGGCTTGGCAGAAGAACAAAAACAGGCTCTGTAATCTAAAATTCCCAAAGGATGCTGAGGATAATTAGGTGAGCAGTGAGAACAGCAGGAACTGTGCGCTACACAGAAAATTTACAGTAGCTCTCGGTAGCTCTGCGACACCCAACAGAATTAAAACAGTATTCAACTGCAGCGGTTTAAAAGTAGCTCCAGAAAATCTGAAAGGCAGTGCATGTGGATAAGAAGTTATTATAAGTGCTGAAACTTTAGTGTTAATCTCAAAAGTCATTCAATTGTTGATTATTGGTCTGAACATCAGATTAATCATTTCAGGCGTTTTCTAGCATTTAGGAAAACAACAGAACAGCTGGTAACAATTTCCTCGAGTCCCAAAGCTGTCTCCTAATTGCATGGTTTTCTGAACAAATAAGCCACAACCCAAAGAATTTAAATTTGCAATCAAACAAAACATGGATACATAGAGAAAACCTCACAGCCGGGGAATGTTTGATGGACAAATAATGGGGCTGGAAGGACATTTTCTGAGATGGTATCGTATGTTACTGTATATTTTTTGATTACCAAAATTAATTAACAATTCTCCCCTTCTTACAAGCAAAGCAAAATAAACTGAACTTTGTGTCTGAATAACCATTTGAGTTTGTTATTACACAAAGTACTTGCACAAAATATTGGCAAAATACGATCGAGTCTAAAAACTGGAACCAGAAAATGAAAACTAGGAAACCCCAAATATCAAAGATGTTTTTTTGTTGTTGGAATAAATAAAGTGCCTTAAAATATCTATAACTTTTTGTCTATAAATTTTGTGCAATATGTTTACTGGCTTTATTCCATGTATTTGTTTAAGCAGGCATTTAAAGTTCAAGCATTTAAGCCCATGCTCATCACCTGATCAGAGAAATCTACAGGAAAATACCACAAATTAAGTCTGTGGTTAACCTCTCTTATTTACAAGAGTGTGACGTTAGAGGGAAATGCACCAAGAGCATTTTTTAAAACTTTATTCAGCATAACATTCATCTGAGCTTGAAGTGGAAAATTGCTAACCTTCAGTTTCCTATGCTTACTGTAACTTTACTGTCTTGGTTACGTTCAGCTTCAGGACTTAAAGCAACACTAAATTTCATGCTCTAGTCCATTTGATGCCAGAATCTCCCAATATCTGGGATAAATTAATAATATAGCGATGCATTAATCAGCTAAATCTTTCTCAGAAATTAGCAGAGACCAAAAATGGGCTACAGGTTCTCCGCTGGAGGGAACCATATGTCCTAATGTCAGTGTAAGGGCTCACTTTTTAAAAGAATTCAAGTTAAATGCTTAGATTGATTATAGGGCTACAATATAATACAGTATAATCTGGCACTAACCTGTCGATAGCGATAGCTCCAAGGGTAAGCATGCTGGCAGAGCTGATGAGGAGATAGAGCAGGGCGGTGAAGTTGCACCACACCACCCCAAACATCCACTCTCTCTTTGCTGAGCTCACAGCTACAAACGGTAGCACCAGCACGGACAGCAGCAGGTTGGACAGAGTCAGGCTGAACACAAACTTGTTGCTGGGTGTGAGCAGATAAGGCCTGCGATAAAGGGTTGCCACAATCAGAAAGTTCCCGAGGCAGGCGAGCAGCGTGATGGTCACAATGGAGACTGACTCCAGGGCAGCCAGACCCTCGCCATTCCCCACTGTGGTACAGTTCCTGCTCGTGTTCATGGTGAGAAGCTGGGCCACCGGACTGGTGAAGGAATGGTGGGGGACTGCTGAGGAGAAGGCATTATTAGACAAAATAAATTGCCAAACTAAGACAAAGAAAAAAACAAAACAATATCATGAATTACAGCGAAAAACAACCCTTCAACCCTCAATCTACATTCATGCAGCTGGAACTCAACTCATGGATTTTACTATTTTCTGCAGCACAAAAACTAATAGCAAAGACCAGGGACCTGTACTATGAAGCAAGTTTGATAACATACGCAGGATATTGTTATCTGGCTTTAGTTAGCCCAACAACAGGATTCGGGCTTAGGGTAACATGAAGTAGTCAATCCAGGATTTATCAAATCTAAAGCGTTGGAAGCATCTGAGCAATCAAAAACATGCACAGGTCATTTTCAGAGGTTAAACACATAATACAGCTGCTGCAGACAAACTATCAATAGTGTTTAACGCTCTGTGAGAAAAGAATAAACGCAAAAAAACTAATTCAAACTAATCTACAGCCAAGTTCAATCCCCAAACAGATGCCCTGGTTTGACATCAAATATTTATGCTTATAGAGCAAAAACAACAACAACAAGTTGCAGAATTGTTTACAGCCAACAGAGAAAACTAACATTACAGAATAAAGATGCATCTAAGACTAAATATTAATTACAGATGGTCTTTAGAGAAAGATAAAGACCTCAGATCTTCCTACTACCTACTAGCACCCTTTGTGCTAGTAGGTAGTAGATATCACTCTTCTTGGCGTGATATATTCCAGAGAACTAACTGGACAGGACGTGGTTGAGGTCTAATCTTGATCATAACCTCATCTAGAACAGGTTAGGACTGCAGCTCATCCACGGGGATATACCGCAGTAAGAAGTGAACTGCCTTCACAGTCGAGGCTAAACTCTGGAGTTACCTGGATTTGCCCAAATTTTGCTCCATGGTACAAATTTTACATATTTATAAAATATGTATGCTACATATGAATACTAAATAGTGACGGCTTTAAGTAAAGTGGTACACACACGTTTCACATTAAGGTTCAAAGTACAAAAGTAAATGTTTACAGGTGAAAAAGAATGTCAGAAATAAAACTAACAAACACTGGTTACTGTACCACCTCCCACCATACGTGTTTATGTACTAGCAATATAACTCTACTAATGTATAACAATAACTCCAGCAACAATTTACTGCAGTTTTAAAAAACTATAGAGGATTTGAACACTAGATTTCACCACGTTAAAAGACTGTTTACAGCCAGGGTAAACTTTTCACTATTAAACAGTCTTCGGTCACAGTTAAAGCCTTTCACTAGTGGAAAGCATTATCTTTGCACATTATTTCGCATCGGAAAAGCGTAATTGTTGTTAAAGCTCACAATTTTGTTTCCCTGTTAGTGTTAACCTTTTGATTTAGCGTGAATATGGAAGTAAAAAAAATACAAAATAAAACTGCATCTTGCACATGTGAAGAAGGTGCAGCACGGTGAGTTAGCGGTAACGCTAACATTAGCTAAAACTACCGTTAGTTAGCCAAAACTTTCCCCCATTGTCCCCCCTGAAACTCGGCTCTTTTTTTTTTTGACCTGCTTAGGCTCAGCGCTGCGGCTCCACATTTTCACTCTCGACGGGGATAAAACGTCCATCTTACTCCTCTGTTTCCACACCACAGCCCCAGAAGAGAGAGCCGAGCCAGGGAAATCCCTGAAAGCCAGTCGACATTGTTCACTTTGGTAATGTCTCTCTCCTCCGCCGACTCACAAACGGCCAGCTGCGGCTGCAATGGCGTCCTCCTCCCCATCCACCTCCCACCTCAGCTTCGACTCCCTCCCCGAGCAGTCTCCTTCCGTACGTGGGTGGTCGCTTAAGAGCATTGTCTTGCTTTCATATTGCCATTGAACCAGCTTACGTTATTTAATTTAACCGTGTGGAGTTTGTTGTGATCAAATCCTTATGACAAGTGCAGAACAACGATGAAAGTATAGTGTATTCTTTCGCGGATGCCACACGCACCGTGTGCGTTTATAGTAGTGTTTACAAAGCCATGTGAATGTGTGCGTGAGTGTTTACTTGATGACAGGCCGGCTTGTTTATGAATGAATTACTGAGCTGCATCGTTTTATCCAGCTGGACCACCCACGTAGATCATAGCTTCCCGCACTAAAACGTCACCTCCGCTTATCCAATGAAAAAACTCTGAAGGCTTCACGGCTCCATCCCATAGGGGGCGCACTCAGCCAATAGCACATAACATGTTTAGTTCTGCAAGTGTAGTATATAAAGCGGTGTCATAGTGTGATTTTGTGAGTGCAGGCTTTCAGCTTAAACTTACAGGGTTTTATGATAAAATATTGTGCATTTTTATAGACTTCCCCATTTTCAGAGGCTTAAAAGTAATTGAACAATTGACTGAAGTGGCTTCAAGTGAGGCCCTTGGTCACAAAATACATTTTATTAAACAGTATCTCTGTATCATTGGTGTATTGCAAATTCCAGATATGCACTAAACATTTACAAAATCAGTGGGGGTATTTTATTTATGGATTAACCTCTAGTTCTTCATCGTCACTGAAGTTTTAAGGCAGCTGTGGTGACACATCACACAAGAGTGAAATAAGAACTGTGAGCAATAAGCGAGTCCTGGGAATTCCTGGGTTCTCTGCACTTTGACACACAGACCTACTACACATAAACAGAAGCACACCACAGCCCCACGCTCCCACATGGCAGCTCTATCCTGAAGTTACAATATGACAGCATTGCAAAAGTCTTCTTTGAAGTCATCCCATGCCACAGAAAAGCTTAGTCCCTCTTAATAACTGATGTTAAAACTTCAGCATGGGGATCTGTGGCGTGTAGTCGGTCAGAAGAGAAACAATGAGGCCCTGAAAGACAGAAGACAGTTGTGATGGTCAGTTGAAAGAAAATTAAACTGGAGTTAAAAGGGGATTAAAACAAACTCAAACAGCACATTGTGCGTTAACATTTCAGCCCACCATGATGGTCCATTTTCTATTCTCTGCCTCCGAAAAAACGAGAGAACGGGATGAGTAGAACACCTGATCATCCACCTCCTCCATTTTCCGAGGGAGACAGTGCAGGAAGGTCCAGTCTGACTTGGCCACACTTCCTGTCTGTAACAGAAGGGCATCAAACCACGGGTAAGTGTTATCGTCCATGGAGTGTAAGGATTTTCAGGGATGTGACTTAGACTTTCCTTCCCTTCCTTGAACTTGTTTTCTTAATATGAAAGTATCTAACTGTGTATACTACAGGGAGTGCAGAATTATTAGGCAAATGAGTATTTTGTCCACATCATCCTCTTCATGCATGTTGTCTTACTCCAAGCTGTATAGGCTCGAAAGCCTACTACCAATTAAGCATATTAGGTGATGTGCATCTCTGTAATGAGAAGGGGTGTGGTCTAATGACATCAACACCCTATATCAGGTGTGCATAATTATTAGGCAACGTCCTTTCCTTTGGCAAAATGGGTCAAAAGAAGGACTTGACAGGCTCAGAAAAGTCAAAAATAGTGAGATATCTTGCAGAGGGATGCAGCAGTCTCAAAATTGCAAAGCTTCTGAAGCGTGATCATCGAACAATCAAGCGTTTCATTCAAAATAGTCAACAGGGTCGCAAGAAGCGTGTGGAAAAACCAAGGTGCAAAATAACTGCCCATGAACTGAGAAAAGTCAAGCGTGCAGCTGCCAAGATGCCACCAGTTTGGCCATATTTCAGAGCTGCAACATCACTGGAGTGCCCAAAAGCACAAGGTGTGCAATACTCAGAGACATGGCCAAGGTAAGAAAGGCTGAAAGACGACCACCACTGAACAAGACACACAAGCTGAAACGTCAAGACTGGGCCAAGAAATATCTCAAGACTGGTTTTTCTAAGGTTTTATGGACTGATGAAATGAGAGTGAGTCTTGATGGGCCAGATGGATGGGCCCGTGGCTGGATTGGTAAAGGGCAGAGAGCTCCAGTCCGACTCAGACGCCAGCAAGGTGGAGGTGGAGTACTGGTTTGGGCTGGTATCATCAAAGATGAGCTTGTGGGGCCTTTTCGGGTTGAGAATGGAGTCAAGCTCAACTCCCAGTCCTACTGCCAGTTTCTGGAAGACACCTTCTTCAAGCAGTGGTACAGGAAGAAGTCTGCATCCTTCAAGAAAAACATGATTTTCATGCAGGACAATGCTCCATCACACGCGTCCAAGTACTCCACAGCGTGGCTGGCAAGAAAGGGTATAAAAGAAGAAAAACTAATGACATGGCCTCCTTGTTCACCTGATCTGAACCCCATTGAGAACCTGTGGTCCATCATCAAATGTGAGATTTACAAGGAGGGAAAACAGTACACCTCTCTGAACAGTGTCTGGGAGGCTGTGGTTGCTGCTGCACGCAATGTTGATGGTGAACAGATCAAAACACTGACAGAATCCATGGATGGCAGGCTTTTGCAAAGAAAGGTGGCTATATTGGTCGCTGATTTGTTTTTGTTTTGTTTTTGAATGTCAGAAATGTATATTTGTGAATGTGGAGATGTTATATTGGTTTCACTGGTAAAAATCAATAATTGAAATGGGTATATATTTGTTTTTTGTTAAGTTGCCTAATAATTATGCACATTAATAGTCACCTGCACACACAGATATCCCCCTAAAATAGCTAAAACTAAAAACAAACTAAAAACTACTTCCAAAAACATTCAGCTTTGATATTAATGAGTTTTTGGGTTCATTGAGAACATGGTTGTTGTTCAATAATAAAATTATTCCTCAAAAATACAACTTGCCTAATAATTCTGCACTCCCTGTATACGCAGAAAAACTAAACTAAAACCATTTAAAACCAGTTTCAATAGGTGGTGACATGATGCATAAAAACAAAACTTTCTCAAAAACCATTTTTATACAGTTTTCTTGTCTTTATCTAAAAAAACAACAACAATACTTTTCCGTGATTTGTTATATATTCATGTATCATTAATACACATATACACACCCAAACATATAGCAAATAAATGATTTTTATCTGAAAAATATTAGTGTTTAAAAACAGGTAAAAAGGTGAGAGTAACTACTTGGCTGAAAGTAATGTCCTTCTTTACCTGCATAGAAATCTGGTATCCATGGAAGTCTTTTAGCCTCTTTTTCTTCTCCTCTTCCTGTCCCATACTGACCCAGGTGTCAGTGACCAAGACATTGCTGTCACGGGCAGCCTCCATGGGGTCAGAGGTCAGAATCAACTGAGTACCATGCTGAGACAGAATATAATATTATTTATTAACATTAACCTTGGCAGAATACTTGAAACTAGAAGACATTAATGGCAGGTTTTAGAGGACCTCACCTGTTTGGCGAGCCTGTGTGCCTCTTCAGTAACGCCCTTGTCTGGCTCGTACCCCTGAACACAAAGATATGACTTTATCTTACTGACACAAGAAGTGCGCAGATAAGAAGCTCAAGGCTGACTGCCTGCCTTTAACCTCAAACTACACAAAAACACATAAGATACAAAGACCAGAGTAACAAAGAGATCACATGCATCCAATAGCGCAATAAGAAACCAACCTTCGGTGTAGCAACCTTAAGATGAACTCCGAGTTTGGCTGCAGTCATCATGAAGGAGTGGAGAACATTGTTGCCATCTCCAATCCAGCTCACCGTTAGACCATTAAGGGATCCGTAATGCTCCTGGATTTAAAGAAAACAGGTACTGCATGGTTATCAACTAGTGCATTAAAATTGCAGAATACCACAGGGTAAGAGTACCTGTAAGGTGAGGAAGTCAGCCAGAATCTGGATTGGGTGATACAGATCTGACAGTCCGTTAATGATGGGGATTGAAGCCTCCCTATCTAGCTCCTCCAGCGTCGAGTGCTTGTAAACACGAGCCAAGACAACATCACAGAATCCAGAGAGGACCCTGTTGTGAAAGATCAGACATGCACAAGGACTTTGTGGTTTATATACTGAGCCAGGAGGGAAATCTTGTTGAGAAAAACTGCGTTTCTTCTTCAGCAATTACATACAACAATGAAAATCATGAGGAGACTGCTATAGAAAAGGTTAAAGCCTGCAGCTGCTTTTATTTCCCTGAGATAAACCAACAGCTCACCTGGCTGTATCTGTGCAGCTCTCATTCACTCCCAGGTGGATGTCCTGTGAGGTAAGGAAACAGGGGTGTCCACCCAGCAGAGAAAATCCTGGAGTTACAAGATTAAGGTACTTTTAGTTTCCCTAAAAGTCAACTAGTGCTTTAAAAAGTGTACTTAAAGTAAATGTGCAGGCAGGAATATATAGAGGAGTGCACACTAAGGGGAGTGTGGGGGTGGTGGAGAGGGGAAATGAGGAGTGCTGATCAGTGTTTTGGTGGGGGTTTGTACTGAAAGTCGCCTTTCAGCAGTTCTTTTGTGACTACATTAACAATGACTGCACTGAATGGCATTAGCTGGGCTCCTGCACAAGGATAGTTTTTTAATTTATGTAATTATTGGCTTAATGACCTTCCATGCAGTAAGATACCACTGTTAAAACCATTGTACTTTTAATCCCTATAGGTAAAGCTACATTAGCATGTTTTCATCAGTGAAATAAAGCAAGCATTCATTCATACATGTCATCTATGTAAACAAAGACTGACTTTGGCCTGATGTGACAAGACCATATTACTCACTGTAGGGTGTAACTGTATGGATCTATGCCAATATTAAATCAAGAATGATTCAGTTAATACATATAAATAATAAAAAAGCTGACTAACAAATAAAAAGCTACAAAGCAAATATTGGGATGTATAATTGAAACAGTAATTATGGAAAAACTTCAACTTTCTGCCTCTGAAAAAATAAAACAAATAAAAATTTTGGGTTATTATCAAAAGATTGTGTAACTTATTAATTTCGCATCTTGACATAGTTAACTAAAAACGTCTAAATTGAACGAAATAACTTGAAATTTTTAAATTAAGGTTAAGAAAATTCCAAGTTTCGTTACGGTCGTCATGAAGGTGTGCAGTTATGGATAACAACAATGTTTTTGTGTGTGTTTTGTTGTTGTTTTTCCAATGGGAGAAAGCATCCATTATATGCATAAAGAAACACACAGCAAATTTCAGAATCACTTTCATTGCTCAATTTATACACAATAACAACCTAAATTTGTGACTTACAGAAAAAAATGTTGTTTTTTTCAGTGGTGGAAGCAAGTTTCCATTAATTTAACATAATATTAAATAAAAAAGAATGACTATTAGGAAAAAAAACCCCTGAAATATATGAGTAACCAAACACATGAAAAATATAAAGATACACAAGCAAAACAAAATGAAGACTGAATCTGATTGAGATGCTGTGGCGTGACCGTATAAAGGCGGCTCATGCTCAAAAACCCTCTAATGTGGCAGAATTACAACAATTCTGCAAAGATCAGCGGCTGAAATTCCTCCACGGTGCAGTGAAAGACTCATTGCCAGTTATCGCAAACACCTAATTTAAGTTGTTGCTACTAAAAGTGGCCCAACCAGTTATTAGGTTTTATTGGGCAATAATTTTTCATACAGGGTCATGTAGGTTTGGATTTTTTCCTCTTAACAAACACCTTTATTTAGAAATTGCATTTTGCGTTTACTTGCGTTATCTTTGTCTAATATTTAAATTTGTTTGATGAGCTGAAAATTTTAAATGTGACAAACAAAAAAATAGGAAATCAGAATAGGGGGACAAAAGCCTTTCCACACCACTACATATAGCAATGAAATATCTTGCCTCTGTCAAATCCCATACCCTGAGCCACGTCATGCATATGTTTGCATAGAAAAACTGACACCTGTTTCTGTGGACATTCTTGTTCTGGTGCTCCTCTTCTCAAATATCATTGCAATCGACTTTCCTTGTAGAAGAGGCAAATACTGAAATAGAAATGACTCTTAATTACACATCCAGAGACCACAGAGTACACCAACTATAAGTACTGAAGTTTTGCAATTAAAGTTAAATACCTGTTTTTCGTGCTTGATCCGATGCTTGAGGTCTCCGGAGACCCACAGCAGCTTCTTGATTTCATCTGAGCTGAAATCCTTCAGAGTCAGACAGCTGCGACCTTTTAAATTCACCGAGCCGAGGCAGGCGGCTCCGGCGCTGGAAAAGCAACAAATATATTTTATCTTTTATCACCCGCACCCTACTTTCACAGCTCTTCTTCCACATTCGGATTTATCTTACCCAAACGCTCGTGCTGAACAGCTGTGCAGAGATTGGAAATATCTGGAAAGCGGGCTTTTTGCAGCAGACAGCCTCAGAGGCATGGTGGCTCACGGTAAGTGCAGCGGGAGCGCAATGCTATGTGGATATTTCATCAGAGAGGAACAACTTCTGTATGCCTCCTGTGTTTCAGGTGTCCTGCCAAAAGTAGTTACCCCCGGCAAAAACTGTTTCCCAATCTACGAGAGCGCGCAAAGGAGGAGGAGCCACTTGCCCAGCTTCGTTTCTGTACGCTACTTGTCACTGATCTGCAATCCGCGCAATAAAGCGTAAACCTGGAAAACAAACAACAGACTCGATTCGTGAATGGATTTTAATACTAACTTCGTGACATTGTAATGTGCCGTGCGGAAGACTATTGAAGTAAGTGCTTCCCAGTATCTGCTGGGAATAGTTTGTCCAAACAAAGACGTTGATACTATGGTTTACATTTCTGTAATGCACATTAGCGGTGCTATCACGAAGGAGTTTATTTGCAAAATAAATCAGAGTATAACCAATAACCCCAGTAACTCTGGAGAGGATTTCTTCCTCCCAGCAAAGGTTATAGAGGGGTACAGATTTTATCAGGCTGTGTGGCAGCGTCTGCCAAAATGTGTGTCCTCTCCATCAATAATAAACGTTAGCAGTTTTTCTTTGACAATAAATAATTTAAATAAAAAAAAAAACAACATATAAATATACACGTCTTTGTCAGTAACAGGGCTTTTCAAAAATTTGCAAGTCAGTTTTGGGCAACCTTTCGTAGGCCTATTCGACTCCAACATTGACACATTTTTCCAAAATCTTAGGTCACGTGGGTTTCCTCGTTAATTATTCAAATTAGTTCACGTTGTGAAAACCCGAGTTCCTCTGAGCTAACGAGAAGATAACAATTTATTTTATAACCAACACCACAAGAGGATGGAACCAGACGAGTACAAGAGTTTGGTTGCAAATAAACTAAAAGGCGAGTATCCAGCGCTTTTCACGAAAAAAGAGAAATTTCTTCTCCGAAGAAAAGCTGCTATTTACGACATTGAAGGTAATAACAGCAACTTCGTAGCGTTTATAAACCTCATCAATACATATATTAACACACACACACAATGGCAAAATGTGTAGTCTTAATTAGCTTGACCTTTCTTTGACCTAAACAAAAACAAGAGAAGCCATTTCAAAGCGTTTCTACTGGCCAGGGATGTCATTGGACGTCAATAATTGGGTGGGTACTCAAAAGAAACTCTGTAATTCTACTACAGCTAACTTATTTTAAGATGAACACAGCAATGTTTCTGTATCTCTCAAATTAATTTACTGTTGTGTTTCTTACTGAATTGCTTTTGTTTTTGATTAGGTTTCCCAGTGTGCAGTTTGTCAGGCAAGTGCTGCAACAATTAATTAATGTAACTATGTTTTTCTTTTTAAGGTTTCTCAGCCATTTTAATTGGTTGGGATGGACATTATTGGGAAACCTACTGAAACCAACAGCGGACATCAGTATATTTGTGTTTTTATTGACTATTTCACAAAATGGCCACAAGCACACCCTTTGAGGTCGAAATCAGCCAAGGATGTGACAAACTGTCTCATAAAATTTGTCCACCAGTTCGAAGCACCAAAAAGGATTCTCAGTGACCAAGGCAAAAAATTTGTCAATTCTGTAAGTACTTTAGTCTTTGGCAAAAATATTTGGACACATATTTGATTAACTTTTTGAAAATGGTTCCATTTCTGGTCTTTATAAATCTCTTTTTGAGATATTAGTATGACTGTTGTATATTTAAATTCTTATTGTAATGTGCTTATAGTCAGTGTATATTACTTGCTTTTGCAGCTCAACAGAAGGGTATGCAGATTGTTAAACATTAAAAGAAGCCTCTGCTCGTTCTATCACCCACAAACAATGGCTTGGCGGAGAGAATGAATGGCACCATTCAGAGGTAAATTGGAGTGCATGCAGCTTAATGCATAACATGTTATACTTTTATGGGATTCACTTCAACTAAAACATTAATGCATGACATTTAACTATTAAAAAATTAAAATGATCTTTCATATGAATGTTTTCCATGTGCTTTCATTGTCAGAGGCCTCTGTAAGGTTGTTGGTGACCATCCAGAATTGTGGGTTGAGTATCTGGATGCTGTGATGTTTGGACCTTGGAACTAAAAAGCAAATGACCACCAAATACTCACCATATTACCTGATATTTGGCAGAGAGGCTCATTATCCAGCCGAAATCCCAGAAGAGTACATGGTATGTCTTTCTGTCTGTGACAAACTACATGAAAATCCCACAAAGAACCTGTGTAAGTTTTTGAGGCACAGGCAGATCAGTTTCAATACATGCATGCATAAAAGCACTACACCACTGAATATTTTTATGGATTGTTCCATCCCCCAATAAGTTTTCTTCATGTACAATCAATCCCAAGATAGACTGAAGCTGTACCAGAAACGCATTGTGTCTTAAAACCTTACCAAAGACACTTAATGTTAATTTTCACTTTATTTCTCAGTTCTTTTATCTATGATCTGTGTGTCTTACACAGATTATAGTAATAATAGACATTGCTTTCGCAAGACATTCAAAAGCTGTTGAAACTGGTGAAGGACAGTGTGGTCAAAGCACAGGAAAAAACAAAGGGCAAAATAAAAATGATGACGAGAGATGTTGTCTTCAAAGTTGGTGACAAAGTTTTAAGAGAATTGAAAGTGTTAACTTTAACTTTATTCTTTCATGAGTTATTTGCAAGTTTCTCTTTGTTCACAGCCATTGACATGTCGAAGAGGTTAACACGTGAGGAGTGGATCGAAATTGTGTTGATATCTGGTAGAGATGGCACGATACCACTTTTTTATGTCCGATACCGATATCATAAATTTGGATATCTGCCGATACCGATATGAATCCGATATAGTGTTTTTTAATCAATAAAACTGTTTTTTAAATATCTTGCTGCATTTTGTATAAGTTCATACTCAAGTTTAAAACAACAACTACACTAAAGCTATTCTGTTATACCTGTATGCAAAAAAAAAAAATTCATAGTTCAGCAATACTGATCAATCTAATAAACTTAAACCTACACCATCCTCCCTATTCTGGTATTTTAAAGAGTACTTAGCATAAATATTAAGCAACCTAACTAATAGGGTTCCAACTCCCAGCAACAACAAAAATAAATAAATAAAAAATAGGGAACCACCCCTCACGCTCCACCTCATGATGCTTAATCGACGTAATCAACCTTAATTTGATGCAGTGTGAAAAAAAAAATGCACAGAAATCAATTATTTTTCAAGAAATATTAAATAGATTCAACATCTTTCTTCAACAAAATTGCAGACTGCACAGATGGTACCTTCCCAAAGGAAAAAGTACTATAGCTTACTAGGATATATATATATATATATATATATATAAAAAAAAAAAAAACACCCAGCACGCCCCTGCGGGCGGTTTATCCTTCAAGCTCGGGTCCTCTACCAGAGGCCTGGGAGCTTGAGGGTCCTGCGCAGTATCTTAGCTGTTCCCAGGACTGCGCTCTTCTGGACAGAGATCTCCGATGTTGTTCCTGGGATCTGCTGGAGCCACTCGCCTAGCTTGGGAGTCACCGCACCTAGTGCTCCGATTACCACGGGGACCACCGTTACCTTCACCCTCCACATCCTCTCGAGCTCTTCTCTGAGCCCTTGGTATTTCTCCAGCTTCTCGTGTTCCTTCTTCCTGATATTGCTGTCATTCGGAACCGCTACATCGATCACTACGGCCGCCTTCTTCTGTTTGTCTACCACCACTATGTCCGGTTGGTTAGCCACCACCATTTTGTCCGTCTGTATCTGGAAGTCCCACAGGATCTTAGCTCGGTCATTCTCCACCACCCTTGGGGGCATCTCCCATTTTGACCTCGGGACTTCCAGGTTATACTCGGCACAGATGTTCCTGTACACTATGCCGGCCACTTGGTTATGGCGTTCCATGTATGCCTTGCCTGCTAGCATCTTGCACCCTGCTGTTATGTGCTGGATTGTCTCTGGGGCATCTTTACACAGCCTGCACCTGGGGTCTTGCCTGGTGTGATAGACCCCAGCCTCTATGGATCTTGTGCTCAGAGCTTGTTCTTGTGCTGCCATGATTAGTGCCTCTGTGCTGTCTTTCAGTCCAGCTTTGTCCAGCCACTGGTAGGATTTCTGGATATCAGCCACCTCCTCTATCTGCCGGTGGTACATACCGTGCAGGGGCCTGTCCTTCCATGATGGTTCCTCGTCTCCCTCCTCTTTCTTGGGTTTCTGCTGCCTGAGGTATTCACTGAGCACTCGGTCAGTTGGGGCCATCTTCCTAATGTATTCTTGGATGTTCGTTGTCTCATCCTGGACTGTGGTGCTGACACTCACCAGTCCCCGGCCCCCTTCCTTC